>NW_026042442.1:0-291457 GCF_023856365.1 Brienomyrus brachyistius | reverse complement strand
AGATTGCCCGTCGCCTATCTGAGCCAATCAGATTGCCCGTCGCCTATCTGAGCCAATCAGATTGCCCGTCGCCTATCTGAGCCAATCAGATTGCCCGTCGCCTATCTGAGCCAATCAGATTGCCCGTCGCCTATCTGAGCCAATCAGATTGCCCGTCGCCTATCTGAGCCAATCAGATTGCCCGTCGCCTATCTGAGCCAATCAGATTGCCCGTCGCCTATCTGAGCCAATCAGATTGCCCGTCGCCTATCTGAGCCAATCAGATTGCCCGTCGCCTATCTGAGCCAATCAGATTGCCCGTCGCCTATCTGAGCCAATCAGATTGCCCGTCGCCTATCTGAGCCAATCAGATTGCCCGTCGCCTATCTGAGCCAATCAGATTGCCCGTCGCCTATCTGAGCCAATCAGATTGCCCGTCGCCTATCTGAGCCAATCAGATTGTCCGTCGCCTATCTGAGCCAATCAGATTGTCCGTCGCCTATCTGAGCCAATCAGATTGTCCGTCGCCTATCTGAGCCAATCAGATTGTCCGTCGCCTATCTGAGCCAATCAGATTGTCCGTCGCCTATCTGAGCCAATCAGATTGTCCGTCGCCTATCTGAGCCAATCAGATTGTCCGTCGCCTATCTGAGCCAATCAGATTGTCCGTCGCCTATCTGAGCCAATCAGATTGTCCGTCGCCTATCTGAGCCAATCAGATTGTCCGTCGCCTATCTGAGCCAATCAGATTGTCCGTCGCCTATCTGAGCCAATCAGATTGTCCGTCGCCTATCTGAGCCAATCAGATTGTCCGTCGCCTATCTGAGCCAATCAGATTGTCCGTCGCCTATCTGAGCCAATCAGATTGTCCGTCGCCTATCTGAGCCAATCAGATTGTCCGTCGCCTATCTGAGCCAATCAGATTGTCCGTCGCCTATCTGAGCCAATCAGATTGTCCGTCGCCTATCTGAGCCAATCAGATTGTCCGTCGCCTATCTGAGCCAATCAGATTGTCCGTCGCCTATCTGAGCCAATCAGATTGTCCGTCGCCTATCTGAGCCAATCAGATTGTCCGTCGCCTATCTGAGCCAATCAGATTGTCCGTCGCCTATCTGAGCCAATCAGATTGTCCGTCGCCTATCTGAGCCAATCAGATTGTCCGTCGCCTATCTGAGCCAATCAGATTGTCCGTCGCCTATCTGAGCCAATCAGATTGTCCGTCGCCTATCTGAGCCAATCAGATTGTCCGTCGCCTATCTGAGCCAATCAGATTGTCCGTCGCCTATCTGAGCCAATCAGATTGTCCGTCGCCTATCTGAGCCAATCAGATTGTCCGTCGCCTATCTGAGCCAATCAGATTGTCCGTCGCCTATCTGAGCCAATCAGATTGTCCGTCGCCTATCTGAGCCAATCAGATTGTCCGTCGCCTATCTGAGCCAATCAGATTGTCCGTCGCCTATCTGAGCCAATCAGATTGTCCGTCGCCTATCTGAGCCAATCAGATTGTCCGTCGCCTATCTGAGCCAATCAGATTGTCCGTCGCCTATCTGAGCCAATCAGATTGTCCGTCGCCTATCTGAGCCAATCAGATTGTCCGTCGCCTATCTGAGCCAATCAGATTGTCCGTCGCCTATCTGAGCCAATCAGATTGTCCGTCGCCTATCTGAGCCAATCAGATTGTCCGTCGCCTATCTGAGCCAATCAGATTGTCCGTCGCCTATCTGAGCCAATCAGATTGTCCGTCGCCTATCTGAGCCAATCAGATTGTCCGTCGCCTATCTGAGCCAATCAGATTGTCCGTCGCCTATCTGAGCCAATCAGATTGTCCGTCGCCTATCTGAGCCAATCAGATTGTCCGTCGCCTATCTGAGCCAATCAGATTGTCCGTCGCCTATCTGAGCCAATCAGATTGTCCGTCGCCTATCTGAGCCAATCAGATTGTCCGTCGCCTATCTGAGCCAATCAGATTGTCCGTCGCCTATCTGAGCCAATCAGATTGTCCGTCGCCTATCTGAGCCAATCAGATTGTCCGTCGCCTATCTGAGCCAATCAGATTGTCCGTCGCCTATCTGAGCCAATCAGATTGTCCGTCGCCTATCTGAACCAATTTTTTGTGTTTGTGAAAACGGGTCTTTAATCGGGGAAACGGAGCGGGTAGAGCAGGACGGAACGCAGGCATTGACAAACTACAATGACGGACAGGGCAAACAGGTAAGACCAGGACTTAAAATAGGTCATGACTAATCAAAGTAATCGGGCAAAGCAGGAGACGATCAGGGAAGCACACGTGGGTAATCAGGGGGCGTGGCACACACGAGGAGCGGACAAGCCGGGCATATATGTATATCTATATAAAACCTCATTAATGAGGGACAGGGAACAGAACGGACAGACAGAACTGGCACAGGGGAAGGAGCCAGGACAAGACTTGACATAAGACAGGAAAGGCAGAGAAACAGATCAGAAAGGGGGACACGGAGGGAACAGGCAGGACAAAAGGACCGGGAGTGAACGAAGGGAACATCGGGGAAAGAGGAGCAGAAGCCAGAGGGACGAGGGACAAAGAGAGGAGGGACAGAGACAGGAGGAACAAAGCGAGGGGGAGCAGAGGCAGGAGGGACAAAGACGGGAGGCCAGGGAGAGAAGGAGGGGGAACCAAGAGGAGCCCGAGGGAGACCCAGCGGGCGACGGGAGGCAGCCGGAAGGGCTGCAGGCGGCCGGGAGGCCGGAGCCGGAGGGGCCGAGGAGATGGGGTGAGGGACAGACGCAGGGACGAAGGAGGGAGTCGGAGGGGAGACCAGGGAAGGGGACGAAGGAGCTGGAAGGGACCCTGGCGAGGGCAAGGAGAGAGGGGGAGCCGCAGCAGACGGCGACGTCCTCCGACACGCCAGAGCGGGAGGACCAGCAGGCGAATGAGGAGCCGCCGTCGGGGGGCCCGCAGGCAACCGATAAGACGCCGGAGGAGGGACCGAGGCAGGGCGACGAGGCCGCGGAGGGGGACCCGCAGACGACAGCCGACCCGGAGGGCCAGGACCCGCAGGCGCCGACCAAGCCCTAGCGCCGGCGAGGGAGGGCGAGCCAGGGGGCTGGGCGGGTGGGACCCCAGCCGTGCGTCTGTGTCCTCTCCCCTTATGGGACACAGACATAAGGACCCGTGGCCGGGGTCGGGCTCGTCGGGGTGAGGGTACCAGAGTCACAGGGGGAGAAGGGACTGGAGTGGGGCCAGGGACTGGAGCTGCAGGCTGCAGAGGGGGCGCCTGCCCGGGAGCTGCAGGCAGGGAAAGCGCCTCGGACGTGGGCGCGGTAGCTGCAGGCAGCGGAGACGGCTGCTCGGGCTCTGGGGCCGCAGGGGGCACTTATTTTATTATATAAAATAAGTGTCACACAACCGGGGTGACATGCCTTGCCTGCTTGTGGGATGAGGAAGACTCAGGGACTGGAAATGGGATTAAAACTGAAGATGTGCTCATTCCTTTGTGTATTTACAAATTTTCCTTCCGTCAGACATGAGGAGTTTGCTGCTATATTTGGCACTAATAGAGATTCTGATGCTGCTATTTTTATTGTCTATTAGTTTGTTATTATTTACAAGTTCTGTTGTGTTTTTGCATTTTTCTCTTCTGGTTAATTAACTGCTGTCTGATTGCTGTGAAGTATGAGTGTGGTGAGTAAGACTCAGGGACTGGAAGTGGGATTACAACTGAAGATAACATGCTTATTCCTTTTTGTATTGTTTACAAATTTCCTTCCGTCAAACATGAGGAGTTTGCTGCTATATTGTGCACTAACAGAGATTCTGATGCTGCTATTTTTATTGTTTATAAATGTGTTATTGTTTCCAAGTTGAGTATTCAATAAATGCTAAATTGAGAAATTTTGTGTATCGTTTGTTATTATTAGTGTGATATTTTACCATGCAAATAGAGGGGAAAACGTCCAATTATCGGCCAAAAAAAATCAGCAGCATATATCGGCCATCGCCTGACCCTGACTCCTAAATATCGGCATCGGCTATTGAAAAACCCATATCGGTCGACCTCTAGTAACAGTACATTCTGTCCAATTCATCCATCGAGTTAAGTCACACACCCACTTGAGGGGGCACTCCGGCAGACGTGAGGATGGGGATGTTCTTTCCGCTATAACATCCACTGCAGAAGTACATCTCGCTCCTGTTCACAGGGCTTACTTCAATGATGAAGCAGGGCTGGTTGTCTGGACAAGTGAAGTTGTCCTGCTGCTGGGTCTCGGTGCCGTTTTTCCACCTAAGCTTGAAGGTGGAAATGTGTTCCAACTTGGTCCCTGGGACTGCAGCATAGCCAAACATCGCGAGCAGCGTCGGCCACACCCACCACCAGAACCATCACACCGTCCTATACACATAAAGAAGAACTAAAACATAGAGTGTTGTGACAATCTATGCGTTAATGTTTGGCAGCATAGGTGATTCGTTAAAATTATACCGAAGAATGGAAAATGTGATATTTAGAATATTTTTTGCCATTTAGTAGCTAATTTAAGCACTTACCCAATGCCTCAATTTGTTTTAGGTCAGTAATGTCTGAGCCAAAAGAATGAATGTATGAATTTAATACAATTCACCCACTCCCACCCACACACAAATCTGAAATTCAATTTATTAAGACACTTCTTAAACATTAGTGCATTAACAAAAAAGGAAAATCTTAAGAGATTCAGTAGGATTTTCTATGTTAGACTTAAGTTAATAGTTCAATAGTTTTTATATATTTCAGTATACCAATTTGACTTTAATGTTGAAACAGATGCTAAAACATGGAATAATTTCATAACTAGAGAAACATGTTATTCACAAACACTAGCAAAGGTAGCTTATAGTTAAACTTACTTAAGTCAGCAAGTCAGGCTACAGTGTGTAAGAATTGTCGTAAACGATAATTTGTCTCAGTCTTACATGACAGAATAAGTAAACAGAAAATATAAAATGGCTGAAACAGCATCATTAACGCCAGCTACAGTAGAGGCGCAGAAAAGGTGTCATGACTGAAGTATTCCCAAACTTTGGAAGACCGCATGCGAGCCTTTTTTGCCGCGTGTTTCTCCAGAGGCTCCGGAGCTCCGCTGGTTGACGCAGCCAAGTTGGCTCATGTGCAGGGGGACAAGCGGCAAATTTCTTTTTTGCAGGGTGGTAGGTGATGTCTCATTAATATTTCTGAGAGAAGTGCTACATGATTGGCCAGTGCATGCCTTACAAAATGGTGCGGCACTGCATCCAAGCCTGCGGCACTCAGAGTCACAAATACAGTGGAAACCATTTGTAGTAATTACGTCTGTCTGGCTGATTTCCAACTAATTGATATTTGTATATTTATTACATGAATATAAGGTAATATAAGGTAATAGAAGAGGTATTTAATGGTTTTCCGTCTGAGGAATTTGCAAAAAACTGCAGTGCATGATGGGTCGGATCTAAAGGCTGCCTAACGTCCTCATCTGTAGGACGACTTACATCAAGACTAGGAAGGTGCATAATGTTCATGCCTGGTTGCGTTTGTTGGTCCAGAAAGTAATTCAATTTCGCCATGTAGGTTACGTTCTTAAAAACTGCTTGGAATATAGCCCGATTATATGCTGTGGGCCTTTTAATTTCTTTGTTTACCAGGTAGGCTACCTTCTTTAAACTGCGTTTTGTTAGACTACATATTTAGGGAGGTCTTTATAAATTTATTGTAGTCTTTATAAATATGTACATAGTTTAGCCTAACCCAGCCACTTAAGGGAGCAAGCCAGCTCAACTAGGTGTCGGTCCCAAGCCCGGATTAATGGGGAGGGTTGGCGTCAAGAAATAAAGAGACTGTATCTTCACTGCATGACTGATGTCAAAATGTGTGAAATATGTGGTTGTATAAATAAATTCATTAAAGTAGGTTAATGATTCTGTGCTGTCTAAATTGTATAGAAAATTTCTACATATAGCCAAACAAATCTCCTCCTGTTTGAAAAGGCATAGAAAAAGCAATTTAGCCACTAAAACTTTACAGTTTTTGTGAGGGACAGTCGAATTCTCTCGTTAAGTTTTTTGTGATCCTGCACCTACACTTTGCCGGCCCCAGGAGGATGGGCTCCCCCTTTGAGTTTGGTCCCTCCCAAGGTTTCTTCCTTCTTGGGAGTTTTTCCATGCTATCGGCGCCTATGGCTTACTCACTGGGGGCTTTGGGTGGGCATGATATAAAGCAAAGCATTTTCCCTTCCAGTTTCCTCCTCTGGTCCACATTGCAGGACCATCAGCCATCAGAAACAGCCCAGACAGTCTCCTTCAGCTTCTTTAGTGTCCTTGGAAGCCAAGGCAGTTTTAGATCTGAGAGGAGGTTTATCAGAAGGACACATATTACGTCGTTTGTCCTGAAATGTAACATGGGGAGGAAAAGTTAAGCGGTTTAGTCAGATTGGAGTCGTTTATTCAGCAGTGGCAGCGCCAGTGACTTAATGCTACAGGTGCTATAGGGGAGTGAGATTATTTAGAGCGGGTGCTTTAGCTTTTCAGCTTATGTAGATGCTGTATAGAAGCACACAGCACGATAAGCTACAGCATGGATAAAATATGATAAAATATGAAATTCTAACGTCTAGCTCACAGAGCCTCTATGTGTACTTTGAAGAAAAAATACACTACAAGTATGCTATAAAAACCGCAAAAATGTCTTACACAATATACAGATTTTACAGATAGTTAAAGAAAAAATGAAACCAATATTTTGGGGGTGCTGTGGGGGTACTATGGTCATTGGAGGAGGAGCTAGAGCCCCCCCCCCAAGCTTTTCCCTGGTGCTGCCACTGTTGTTCAGATTAAAAGTAACCTTGTCATTAATAAACAGTACTCTGATCAAATTTTTGCATGTACAAACACAATCAAAGTTTAACCACATGTTTAGACACAATTCACACACCTGTTACATTTCCATAATGCTAAGACTCTCTACACTTACTTCATCCACTTTCTTGTTTGGTACACAGTCAATTGATGGATGTGTAAGATTATTACCAGACCGTCTGCTGCAAACTCTACAGTTAATGAATGGCTGCAAAAACACACAGACACACAAAAACAGTATTTAAAGAGTGGTGGGCAATAAATACAGTGAGAGAAGGTGTAGTAAAGATATATCTAAAGATTTAAGGCAGAGCTGCTGGACTGCAGGGTTTAATGACACAGAACAATTTTAGAGGAAAGAGCTTCCAAAGCAGGGTCACCTTAAGGCTATATTATACAAAGCAAGTTCATCTAAAAGTATGAACAACAAATCCCGTTTAACTGAACACTGCTCTGTATTAAAATACTGTCCTCCGATCAAGCTAAGTGGTCCTGTAGTTCACTATTTAAAGAGGTAAATTTAAAGGGTAATTCACACTGCGCATCTACCCTGCTCTGACCAGATTTAATTGCCCTTTCACCACAAAACACCACACTGCCATTTAAGGCTGATTTCAACTGCCTGGTAATCCAGCCTTTAAGCCTGTAAACCTACTAAAATTTGAGAATAAGGTGATGGAACTGGCTGTTTGAGGCCACCTATCTATTTGTTACTTTATTGTTGGCTAACTTTCCTCCGCAGGGCATCAAAAAAGTTAACATGAACCTAAATTAATTTGCTAACTGATATGTCCAATGCTCACAGTCACAGTGACTCTTTACTTACCCTCTTGTCCATGAAAATACAGTCAGCCCGATGGTCTGTTGCAGTTGACTTTGGACATTTTGTTGCTCTCAAGAGAATCTCAATGTCAATGTATTCACTGCTGATCTAAATCACATAAACACGTTATATACAAAATTGCCTACAACTGTTTTAAAGGCAATATAACAAACAATAATCACCCAAAAAATGGCAAACTGTCACAGACTTGACTGCAGCAGATTCAGAGAGAAACTGTGAGAAGGTAAAATTGACCAGGGCTGAGATATACAACCATCACTTTCATTGTGAAGAGACATTAAGCATCATATGCATTGAAATTAAAACATCAAAATCAATGTGATTCTCATTAGTTCAGCTTGCAGATGATGAAAGTTTCACACTTTTGTAAACACTTTCTCAGCAGTTACCTTCGGACGGCCCTGGATGTTATAGAAATTCATGTGCTGACGGGTTCCTTGATGAGCATTTTCGACTGCGAGTTTAATGGCCGTCTTGTAGAGTGCAGGGAGACTGTGGTAATCTTGCTGGGCCTCTGTGGAGATAAGCAGAGCTCCATAAGCCAAAACCAGAACCAGCAGGCGGGTCATCTTCCTCTCAGCTTTGAAGGGAGAAGCAGGACTGAGGACACTGATCTGTGGTCCCCTTATCCAGCACGTCCAGGGGCGTGTCCTTCACCCGAAACAAACAGACCTTTGAACAACATTGGAAAACTCTTCAGGATGAATCGAGGCAGGTGGTCAAGTGGGTTTATTGTTATTTCAGCAATATACACAGTACACAGTGAAAGGAAACATTGTTCCTCCTGGACCACGGTGCAAGACAAAGAAGAAAAACAGAAACAACACAAGATGACACAAGTGCGGGCAAGATAGAACTATACAGAGTGAAAGGAGCACAAACAGAGGGAGAAAGTGCAAGATAAACACAAGAGCAACAATACAATACTACAGGACAAGACAGCGCAGTCAAGAACACAGAGTGCAGCCAGAGCTAACCTGAATAGGGGCATCAAGGTTGCCAGGCAGGCAGAGAAACAGAAAATAGAGGTCTACTTCACATACAACAACCCACAGTGGGTGTGGCAGGGAATACAACACATTACAAACTTCAAAGGCAACAACACCGTCACTGTTAACAGCAACGCCCTTTTAGCAAAGGAGCTAAACAGCTTCTTTGCTCGTCTGGAGGAACACAGAGCAGACATAGCCACACTGCCCCCTCCCCCAATCTCCAGCACTCACAGACTCCCTCTGCAGGAACACCACGCGAGAAGGCACATTGCATCTCTAGGTGTGTGGAGTTTAAGACAAGGCAAGTGATGCTACGATAATATAATTCCTTGGTAAGACCCCACCTAGAATATTGTGTGCGGGTTTGGTTACCATACCTTAAGAAGGACATTGCTGCCTTGGAAAAGGTGCAACGTAGGGCAACGAGAATGATTCCTGGTCTTAGAGGAATGTCTAATGAGGAGAGGTTAGCTGAGCTGAATCTGTTTAGCCTCGAGCAAAGGAGACTAAGGGGGGACATAATCCAGGTGTTTAAGATTCTAACAGGTCTGGATGCTGTTCAGCCAAATGGCTATTTCAATGTTAGTTTAAATACCAGAACTCGTGGCCATAAGTGGAAATTAGCTGGAGAACATTTTAAAACGAATTTGATGAAGCATTTCTGTACACAGCGTGTAGTTAGAGTATGGAATAGTCTTCCTGTTATTGTAACACAAGCTAAAACCCTGGGTTCTTTTAAATCAGAGCTAGATAAGATTTTTGAGCTATTAGCTAAGTTCTCCTCAAAGGAGCTTGATGGGCCGAATGGCCTCCTCTCATTTGTAAATCTCTTTGGTTCTTATGAGTCAGCTTACAGAGATGAGGTCCAGAAACTGATAGGTTGGAGTTCAGCAAACAATTTGGCACTAAACAGCACAAAGACAAAGGAATCACTGACTTCAGGAAGGATGGAGGCGACACTGGCCTGCCTAGATGGATGGATGGATGTTTTTATTGACATTGTAAGTACAATGAGATTTAGTTTGGAACGCGCCAGCAGCTACACAGTATATTTACAATTATATAGATTGTGAGGCATAAAATAAGGTGTGAGTAATATAACATAACGACATAATATAAGTAATCATTAATTAATCATTACAGATGGTATGAGGTGTGAACCGCTAGGCTGCTATGGCATGTTTGGTATCAAACCGATGGAAAATCACTCCAGTTTCCAAATCTGGTCAGTGGTTACCACGAAAGTGAATATATCAAAAGTTACACCAGCCTAACGAAAATCATCAATACAAGGGAAATCACTCTGGTCATAAATCTCAAAAGGACTGATACAGACCCCCTTCCGAAAGCCCGCCAAATGGATGGTCAGCCATTGGTCCAGGAGTCGAATTCCTGGTCACTCCTATTCACGAACTTTACACTATAAAACCTGGCACCTCAGAACAAAGCCAGGAGAGGAGAAACAGAAGGGAGGAGAAAACAAAAGACCATCAGCACGAAGAGAGGCAGAGAACATCAGCCCAAGAGAAGAGAAGCCCACAAGAAGCCCTCCTGAAGCCTATCAGTGAAGACCCAGCTGGACAGAGAACTGCAACCAAGCCCAAGCTTCACCAGGAGAGGGAATCAGAGGGGCTCCACTCCAACAACCGCTGCAAACACCGCGCCTCCCTGAGTGCCATCACCCATCAGCTCATCAGCCTCCGCAACCAACTGCCAAGACCCCCCCCCCCCACTCTGCAACCAAGTAAACAAACTTCCTTTCATTTATAACAACCTAAACTCCTATTCACCTGCTATATTACTTTAGGACAGTATTTCCACAAATTGCTTGCTTTGCAGAACAGTATTTTCCCTTTTAAGGTTACTCATTTTAAATCTGGTCATTGCATTTTCATGATTACATTGTTTGTGTCCACTCCGTTATTTCGTGTTTATTGTTTGTTAGGTGTAATGTCTGTCTTATGTTAGTTATAGGAATAAATGCATGTCTTTTACACAACTTCAGCCTCCGTTCATTGAGTGCTCACAAGAATCCCTGCCTGTGCGATCTACGCTCTGAAACCTCAAATTCGCCTGAAATATCGCGAGACTCTCTCTCATTGGCCGTGAGGGGAGCTTCGCTACCGATCGTTTACATTACCTGGTGACGCAGCTCGTTGGACAAGCCTTCTATTCTAACCCAGGTTATTACGTGATACTGGTTATTAATGAGTTCCATTTAAGTCACACATTAACAGACTCACGGTGTTTCGCAATTGAGTTTGAGCCGACCATTCAGCATAAAAATTGGTTAATAATCACAAGGCACAAGGTTTAAACTTATTCTGAGCACACAATTTAAACTTTTTATGACCGAACGTGCAGTGAAGAAGCGCTACTGTGAACTGGTTGCAAAAGTCGCACTCATGGCAATCTGAAGGCATTTAAGCGGGATCATATGGGCTTATTATAGTTATTTTTATTTCTATTATTAGTAGTTATATTATTTTGTTTTATTTTCGGTGATTTCATTGTAGTTCTTTCGTATTAAACTGCAGTAAACTTTAACCCTATGTCTGACGAGATTCTCAGATGTAGCGCTTTGTTTCCAGGTTCAATTCGGACGAGTGTCTCCGTTTCTATATATCCTGGGAGAGATCTCTCTATTAGCGAACGGGAATACTTGTTATGAGGTTCTAACCTAAATTATGTTGCGCTTGGACATAAGACCGATAGCTTAGTTACCTATCAGGATCATACTCGTATGTGTGTGCCTGCTTTAGACAAAGCAAGTTTAACACAACTTTGCGCTGTGAGCCAAGTGTGTGTCATTTAGAAATTGGGAGTCTCCTGTGCTTGAGACCCACCGTGGTTAAGCACCATTTGCGACGAGATATAGTGCACTCACAATTTAAATCTGTCGCCGTAACGCGTGCGACGTCTCGCTTCAGTAATTGTTTTAAGGGGTTTTATACTGTGCAAGGCACAGAAGAAGGCCACAAGCAGCATGCGCATGCATTAAATGTGTGTGTCACTCATCTAGCGTCGGCAACCGCCTAGCTATATCTTTGGTTACCTCTAGTGGTCAGGCATAGAACTACCACTCCATTTCGAAATTGCGCCTCTAGTGGCCAGGCATAGAACTACCACTCAATTTCGATATTGCGCCTCTAGTGGCCAGGCATAGAACTACCACTCCATTTTGATATTGCGCCCCCGGTGGTCAGGCATAGAACTACCACTCCATTTCGATATTGCGCCCCCGGTGGTCAGGCATAGAACTACCACTCCAGTTCGAAATTGCGCCTCTAGTGGTCAGGCATAGAACTACCACTCCATTTCGAAATCGCGCCTCTAGTGGTCAGGCATAGAACTACCACTCCATTTCGAAATTGGGCTTCTAGTGGTCAGGCATAGAACTACCACTCAATTTTGAAATTGCGCTTCTAGTGGCAAGCCATAGAAGTACTACTCCATTTCGAAATCGCGCCTCTAGTGGTCAGGCATAGAACTACCACTCCATTTCGATATTGCGCCCCCGGTGGTCAGGCATAGAACTACCACTCCATTTCGAAATTGCGCTTCTAGTGGTCAGGCATAGAACTACCACTCAATTTTGAAATTGCGCTTCTAGTGACAAGCCATAGAACTACTACTCCATTTCGAAATCGCGCCTCTAGTGGTCAGGCATAGAACTACTATTCCATTTCGTAATCGTGCCTCTAGTGGTCAGGCATAGAACTACCACTCCATTTCGAAATTGCGCTCCCGGTGGTCAGGCATAGAACTACCACTCCATTTCGATATTGCGCCCCCGGTGGTCAGGCATAGAAGTACCACTCCATTTCGATATTGCGCCCCCGGTGGTCAGGCATAGAACTACCACTCCAGTTCGAAATTGCGCCTCCAGTGGTCAGGCATAGAACTACCACTCCATTTCAAAATCGCGCCTCCAGTGGTCAGGCATAGAACTACAACTCCATTTCGATATTGCGCCCCCGGTGGTCAGGCATAGAACTACCACTCCATTTCGAAATTGCGCTTCTAGTGGTCAGGCATAGAACTACCACTCAATTTTGAAATTGCGCTTCTAGTGGCAAGCCATAGCAGTGCCACTCCATTGAAATTGCACCTCTAGTGGTCCGCCATAGTAGGTTAACAACATCTGAGTTGGGTCTCTGGTGGTCAACTGCGGTGATACAACACGCATAATTGGACACACAGGTTCTTGCCTGAAAGCAGGAATCAACTTCACGGACTAAATCAGTTTGATCACAATACATTAACATCCAATTAGGTTATTGTTGCATAACTAATTGATGTTTACAATTGAATAAGAAACACAATTCATTTGGTTTGATTCCCGTTTAACCTTTTTGATTTATTTTAGGTTTTATTTCACCTTATGCTTTCATTCATTCCCTCTCCCCCAACAAGGGGACTTGCATAGAAGTTCAACCACTATTAACAACAGTAAACCAGTTACGTACACAATCCCATCAGGAAGTCGTTTGGATGTGATCAGTTGAGCCCTTCGGGTGCTGGGTGCTTACCATTCGCTCTCTGTTGGTTGAGCTTGTCTGTGGCTCTGCTGTCACTGCTTGTGATCGTACAGTTTGTCAGAACCGAAGGGGAGTTCTCAGCAATTGGATGCCCAAAAGCGTGTCAGCCCGGCTACACCCACTGACTCATTACGGGCAAGGCTGACAGGTACCTCAGGCGGTCATTACAACTTTTGAGCAGGACTTCGTTTAGGGTGAGTTCTGAGAACGGCCCTAGCTTGGACTCTCACTAGGGTGGGTGATACCTGAAGGCAATTTTGCCAGCCGATAAGCTGAGCTCCACCTGGGTTGTCTCAGTTGTGCATACAGAATACGCCCTTCC
Source organism: Brienomyrus brachyistius (assembly GCF_023856365.1). NCBI lineage: Eukaryota > Metazoa > Chordata > Actinopteri > Osteoglossiformes > Mormyridae > Brienomyrus > Brienomyrus brachyistius. Next base: position 277,929 of record NW_026042442.1, on the reverse strand, counting down.
AAGTTAACATTGCTGGGGATCGGGGGAGTGGAAGCCGGACTCAGGCTTGCTTGGCTGGGAGAATGATTCCTGGTCTTAGAGGAATGTTTAATGAGGAGAGGTTAGCTGAGCTGAATCTGTTTAGCCTCGAGCAAAGGAGACTAAGGGGGGACATAATCCAGGTGTTAAATCTGGTCATTGCATTACATTTTTTTTGTATCCACTCCTTTATTTCGTGTTTATTGTTTGTTAGGTGTAATGTCTGTCTTATGTTAGTTATATCCATCCATCCATTTTCCAAACTGCTTATCCTACTGGGTCGCGGGTGGTCCGGAACCTATCCCGGAATGTGGAATGGGCACGAGGCAGGGAACAATCCAGGATGGGGGGCAGCCCATCACAGGGCACACTCACACACAAATCGTGATTATATTATTGCACTATACTATATAAATAAAAAGTAAACTTAATACCAGTTGTGGTAATAAAGTGCACAGAGAGTAAGAGAGAGTAGGGTTTCACATAAACGTATGTTCATTAGCATTTAGTATTCTGATGGCTTTGGGGTTAGAAGCTCTTATTAAATCTGGTTGTTCTGCAATGCATACTGCGGTAACGTTTACCAGAGGGCAGAAGTTCAAACATCTCATGTGCTGGGTGCGTGGGATCTTTTTTAAATATAATTATGCATATGTAGAACTAGGGATATGATCCTGTTAAGTATGATAGTTCTGTCTCATTATTGCAGGATCGACATCCATAGTAACTGTGGTGATCTATCCATTTGTGTGCATGTCTGTGTGTGTGTGTGCGAGCGGGTATACCTATCCTACCCCATAGCGTGATAAATACCTGTTTTTTTTTTCCCTTATGGGGACCACGAAACTGAAAACCAGGAAAACTCTATTTTATAAAAATCTGTGACTGCTGTGGAAAAACTAAAAATGCAAAACCTCTTTTATTTTGCTTGGTTACTTATGGTTATGGTTAGGGCAGGGTGGGGGTTAAGATTGTCATAGTTAGCGTTAGCATTTATCCAATAGAAGTCAATGAGCGGGCCCCATAAGGATAGGTATACCCTATGTGTGTGCATGTGTGTGTTTGTCCCATATTGCCTGGGCTTCAGGATACCTCATAACCCGGAACTTCATCAGAAGTAGTTAGAAAATGGATGAATGGATGGATGGATGGATGGATAGATGGACAGATCAATAAAAGTACAGAACATCCATTTTACAAAGAACCATCAACACTAAATGTATGCACTGGTCATGCTCCTGGAAATTAAACTTTTCTGAAAAGCAGCATGTTCATAAATTAGCTGCTGTTATACCTTGGGGGAACAAATGCAGATGAAATTGTAAAACAAACTGCAGTGGCAAAACAGTTCTGGCTGCCTGTGCTGCCCTGCCTGCCCGCCCTCCTGCCCATTACGTCCTGCCTGTGCCACCCTCCTGCCTGCCCTCCTGCCTGTTTACGTCTTTCCTGTGTGCCCTGCTGCCAGTTATTCTGTATTTACATCCGGACTTAACTAATTGAACCATATAAACCATATAAATCAGGACTTTGTTAACCTGACTTCTGCCCTGTGGAGGATGGGCTCCCCCTTTCACTCTGGTTCCTCCAAAGGTTTCTTACTATGACTGAGTTTATCCTTGCCAATGTCGCTTTCTAATTTTTCAGGCTAGATCTTGCTCACTGGGACAATTGGGCAGGGACAAAGTAAAGTGCTTTGAGACAATGTAAGGCTATGAAAATGTACTATACAAAATAAAGTGAATTGACTTGAGTAATGTGGCACAAAGCAACCCTTCTTTGCCACAGGAAATGTCTGGTGCAATTTCTTTTTTAATTGTACATGTCAATTGCATAATACCCTAAACTAATTCATTATTATTTCTATTATTATCATCATCATCAGTATTTCATTAGTATTCCATGGTATTTAGATTTTTCAGGAATCAGTGTGTGTACTGTATACTTTTTAATTTATTTGCACTATGTGTAGTGTCTCTGCAGCTGTATATACTTGCTGCATTATGCACAAGAACTTCCCTCAGGCATCAGTATAGTTAATCAAATGTAATATTTCTTGCTTGTTTATTAAGTTGTTTTAGGTATTTTGTGTGTTCCACTTAATTTAGTGTAATTAGTCCTAGTTGACTCAGGTTTAGTTAGATTTTTCCTTCTGTTGTTCCTCTGCATCATGCTACTGTCATAAAATTTCAATGTCTTACCTAACTTAAGAGTTTTGTGCATTGTGTTTTGGAGAGAAAGAAATCATTACTTTTTTTCTTTAGATTCATCCACTGATTCTATCACCTATGACACATTCCCCCTGAATATTTGTTTGTTTATTTATGTATTTGCTTGGGGGATGGAATTAACAAACAGAAATAACTGAATGAATCAGGGTAGTGAAAAACATTTATAAACTTATCATTTTGATATTGGTACGATCCTGTTCTGGTTAGTTAGCCGAGGGAGTAAATCATCCGGAGTTTCATCTCTCAATCTCCTCCTACACCCACTCAGCATCACAGTATGGACTCCCCAATGCAACTGATCTGCACGTATTTGTACTCTGGGAGGAAATTGAAGCCCCCATAGGAAAAACTCAAAGCCTACAGACATATGCACAAAACCAGGGGACATGCTCAGTTCTGCAGGCCTGGAAGTGTGAGAGAAGGCTATTTATTGAGTTTCCCCTCTGCCCCTGGTAAAGATGAAACATGCACAAGTCATTAAACACACATATACTTACATGAAAGTCTGACTGATACTGGAGCTTCCAGTGCCCGTAAACCAGGTACTGGGGTACTCCATTTCCTTCTTGATAATTAGCGCCATTGAAAAAAAAAAACGGTGCCTTTCCTAATATTAACTGACTCTCAGACAAATGTACTGCTTGAAGACCCTGCCACTATTCGCATTTTCCAGCAGGAGTCACAAATCTTCATTGCATTCAGTTTATTCTCAGATGAGCTCATGCATGTTTCTATGTGCATCTTTACACTTAAACAAATACAGCTAACCTCTGTTGTTATATTCCATATATATTTGTCGTGACTGGCCTTTTTTCTCAAATGATGGATTTCTGAAACTAAAACTGACAGTATTCTAAAATATTTATATTGCCACATCATCGACACATGTTCTAATATGACATAGCATTCCCCTGGACCATAGTGCGACTTAGAGACAAGATATAACATGCCCTTCACGGTAAAACACTAGATAGGTGCAACACTTAATGTCAACGTTGTCAATGTCAATGTTGACTTAATGTCAACGTTAAATTCATGGATTCGCAAATTAAGTAACACGGTTACAGTACAAAAACGAGCAGAGCTGTGTATGGCATGACTATCTCGCGGCGGCGACAAAATATGCTTATCCTTCTAATTATTCAGAAGAAAATATATTTGCAAGCACAGCCGTTCACGGCTTCCGTACAAAAAGCTGTCACTACGCTACAGGAAGAATACACGACCAATATAGGATTTACACAAGTCTGCTTCTTTTGTTTTATTTAGTAACAACTTTCACAAAAATTGACAGCAATACTGCTAAAAGTGCAGATCTGTTGCCAAATTAAATAAACAAAGAAATTAATCATAAAAATATTCAAAGTATATACAGCCAGGGGCGCCGCTAGCAATTTTGGGCCCTATGACAAAATATGAGGTTGGGCCCCCCTACCACACCCATTCAGATCTCTGGGGGCCCCTAAAGGGCGTGGGCCCTTAGAATTGTCCCAACTTTCCCCCCCTTAGCGGCGCCCCTGTATACAGCTAACCATTTCCAATCGAAAAGTACATACAAGTCTCCAATATAAGTTATACAATGGAGCGCAGATAAAACTTTTAAATAGTAATTAACCAAACTATATAAAGAATACAAGTTTGAATACAGGTAATTTGTATAAATTTTACTGTGTTCAGACTGAAAAATCAGCACCAGCCTTACACACATTGCAGTTCTGCTTTTTTCTTCTTTTAGCATAATTACCCGTTTCACGTTCACGAGGCAGAAGATCCCTGCAAATGTGAAAATTCACAAGTAACAGGCACCATTAACCTCAAGCCATAACAGTCTGCTAGCCTGAACAATAGCAAACTCTATGTATTACCAATTATTACGCAGGTTGTCACTTTATCAAATCATGACTGTTACTAAGAAGTGGGAGTGAAACGCGTGTCACGAGATCTCGCGATATTACAACATGACGAGATTTCTCGTTGGAGCGAAAAGCCGTTTCACGAATGCGCTGCAAATGAGCTGCTGTAAATATGTCGGCATCTGACTAAATTACTATAGTAGATACCCCAGACACTTTTGAATCTTTTGTGTGTCAGCATTTCGGGTGCCCGGCGGAAAATATAAATGGCGAAAGGGAGACAGACAAAACACGAACCATCTGTAAGGACTGTAGAAAGCTAATGCCGCACACAGCGGCTAATGCTACTACTAACTACTATGCAAAGCCATTTGCAGCACCATCATAGCTCTTTATTTAAATTCACTGCACCGGTGAAGAAAACATTTTTTAAAAAATGTTATGTTTATTATTGGGTGCTTTCCACTTCATGCACCCACATACAGCGCTAGCTTAAAGCAATGCATTCTGGTCCTGACGCAATGCATCATGGTTATATTTTTTATCGCCCGTTGCATTACGTCACCATGTCACATGGTACCAAAACTCCGCGAGAGCAAGACACATCAGGCAGCACCTCTTAGCAGGCTGCACAGGCTGGATCCGCCTCCATTACGACACAACTTTGCCCTTATTGGCTTAAGATTTTAGTTACATACATGACGTTTGTATATCTGCTATTTCTCCCGAGAAGCAGGTAAAGCGGTAACTGCTTTTCAATTAATTTACTTGGTAAAATTAAATTTAAATAAATGATATGAATATTGTAATAGTACTCGTGAGCTTTGTTTGTTGTTAGTTACTATAATGTTGCGCTGCTTTATTTGTTTAATCGTCTTGTCTGTGAAGACATTCAAGTTAATCAAATAAGAACTGCACTGTACACTGTACATGACCATAAAAACTTTGAATCCTTGAAATAAATGTTTTTGATCTTTTCCTTGGCAGTTATCTTTTTACACAGGGCCTCTATGTACACAATAGTTATTTTTTTCACGACTAACAGTATGGATCAGGAGTTGGTTATTGTAAAAGAAGTAATGTGCATGCAGGTGATATTTGTATAGATTTATATTTACCCCTAGGTGATAAGTTTGACAGTCATTTCTTTTACCGTTTGGCCTCTCGGTTGAACATAATAGTGGCGCGAGCAGCTCCACTTGGTTTTTTAAAAATACTCAGCCATGAACTTTTGGTGAACTCAGGTGAATCCCTTCCTTCAGTAGTAAACCTTGGTAGTTTCAGCCGTTTACACATTGTCTCACTAAAAGGTTGATAATATATTTGTCCTTTTACATAGTGATAAAATATACGCGATAAAAATGTGAATATTCATAGATTCAGGACTAACAAAGTAGCTAACAGAAACTCAGACTAACAAAAGGTGCAAATACATACTCAGTTGGTTCCATTGTGTTGATTACATTATAATGTTTACATTGTAATGATTATATCATGGATATTTGGCATACTTTTTATAAAATCGTAATTCTTATATTCTGCGTTATATAGTGCTAAATAATATTCCATAGATGGATGGACTTTATTAATCCCCGTGGGGAAATTGTGTTTTTTATGTCTCCCTCAACTTACTCTTTGTGGAGTAAGTTGTCCGCGAAGTGCAGCTACCTGTTGGGGCGCCCAGGGAGCTGGGGGTTAAGGGCCTTGCTCAAGGACCCACAGACGTGCTGAGGCTGGGTTAGTTTCAACTGGTGACCTCATTACAGGCACAAGGACTGACCCCTGCCCCCCAACTGTGTATGAGTAGCATTTATGCTGTTTCTTGAGTGTGAGCTAGTACATAAACCAGCTAGTGCTCACCATTGCAAAAATACTCTAGCTTTCTGTCATACACATTTTTTTATTTTCTTACATTGTCCGTTTTTGTTCATAGTCTGTAATATTCTGAATAACGACAATGTAGAGGAAAAACAGATTAAATTCTCCTTGTTTGTAATTTCCCCATGTAATCCACTGCCTTGTGGTAAGAGGTGCAAAAGTCAGACGCGTTGAATGATGAGGATACGATATTGAGTTTAGTTCTTGAGAGGATTTATTCATATGATATTTTAACACACAGTACTTTGAACTGGTTTGTTTGGCGCAAAAGGGCCGATATGCAGACACCATCACACATGGCAAATACGGTCAATGACTGTTTCACTTTGCACCTTCAGCCCTGAGCCGCGTAATCTCAGCACCTTTAATAACAACCATTGCTGCCTCCTACAGGTGGGAATACACTTAGACAATAGTAAATATCACTAAGGCAGGCAAGTACCTCTCGTTTCAAGTGTTGCAATACTATATAACATTATATTATAAACAATAAATACGAATAAATAAAAACATTAAACAAATAAACATAATCAATAATATTCATGAATAATTATGCTTAATATACAAATAAAAGAATAGCTCCTGCAGATGATTTCAGATAACTACTGGAACAATGAGTTCTGGAGGGGAGCAAGCTCTGTTACATGCTATAGAAATGTTGATCTGATTCCTTTCATTATCAGATTGTTACCACTGTTAAAAACCACAGATATTGTATTCTGATTGTATGCATTTCCTTATTAGGGCATGTCAGTTACTTCTGTTAAAAAATCCGTTTATTCTGACGTCGTAAATTTCCTGATCAGAGTTTACCCTCTTTAAAGTGATGGAGGTCCACTTGTGCCAAAGATACATCGATATGCATATGAGATTTCGTTTGTGCCAAAAATATGTAAATAGCACACAGTCCATGTCGACTGAGCATGTGACAAAGAATTTTTCTGTGACAATTCTATTTTGTCAATGAGTTTGTCTGTGGAGCCCCTGAAGGGACCTAATGGTGTCCGCTAATTAGATACCCAGAAATAAACTGTGTGGCTCCTGCCCAAGCATTGCTGCCCAAACAGCAGCTTCCTCCTTATGCCACCGAGGGAGGAGTAGCCAGTGGTTCCCCTGCCCCTTCCCCTCTCCCCCCTGCAGACGAGGATCATAACCATTCAGCACCCGACTCTACCTCCTTCTCGGTGAAGAAGTGCCGTGGCGAAACACTCAGGCAGCAGGACGAGGTAGCAGAAATTCTTGCCCCTATGTTGGTATGTCCAAATCCTCAAGGGGGAGATAAGGTTTGCTCATCTGACACTGTAGATGAAGGAGTTGAACATAAGAACATAAGAACTATACAAACGAGACGAGGCCATTCGGCCCATCAAGCTCGCTTGGGGAGAACTAAACTAATAGCTCAGAGTCGTTAAAATCTTATCTAGCTCTGATTTAAAGGAACCCAAGGATTCAGCTTGCACTACATTATCAGGAAGACTATTCCATACTCTACACGCTGCGTAAAGAAGTGCTTCCTTAAATCCAGCTTGAAATGTTCTCCCGCTAATTTCCACCTATGGCCACGAGTTCGTGTATTTAAACTAATGCTGAAGTAACTATTTGGTTGAACAGCATCCAAACCTGTTAGAATCTTATATACCTGGATCATGTCCCCCCTCAATCTCCTTTGCTTGAGACTGAACAGATTTAGCTCAAGTAACCGTTCCTCGTATGACATTCCTCTAAGACCAGGAATCATTTTTGTGGCCCTACGCTGCACCTTTTCTAAGGCCACAATGTCCTTTTTAAGATATGGTGACCAAACCTGCACACAATATTCTAGGTGAGGTCTCACCAAGGAATTGTATAATCTTAGCATTACCTCCCTTGACTTAAACTCCACACACCTGGAGATATACCCCAACATCCTATTGGCCTTTTTTATTGCTTCCCCACACTGGCGAGAATGGGACATGGAAGCATCAACATACACACCAAGGTCTTTCTCATGATCAGCTACCTTTATTTCAGTGACACCCATGAAATACCTGTACTTTATATTTCTGCTCCCTAGATGGAGTACCTTATATTTATCGACGTTAAATTTCATCTGCCAGGTATCGGCCCAGTCACTAATTAAATCAAGATCCCGCTGTAGCTGCTGAGCCACTAATTCAGTATCTGCTACACCACCCACCTTGGTGTCATCTGCAAATTTCACCAGTTTACTGTATATATTGGTATCCATATCATTTATGTAAATTAGGAACAATAGTGGTCCTAAAATCGAACCCTGCGGTACCCCACTATGAACGCAAGCCCACTGTGAGTTGAAGGACATTGCCAGTGACCTGCTGGACCCCAGGCAGAACAGGCCTCACCATGCGACAGCCCTTCAGAGACTGGTCCTCCTGCGCATGGACTGGGGCATGATGCATCAGTTTAAACAGGAGCCTGGTAAATCCTGCGAGTGCTACACCAAGCGACTGATGGTAGCATTCTCCAACTACAGTGGGATGGACTCCACAACGGACCGAGAGTGTATGTGATGTAAAATACACTAAGATAGGTAAAAACTCTTTTGTGGACTAAGTAAAACAAACATTTTATGTTCTAGTTTTCTTAAAACTACTGAAACAAATAATTGGCTACACTGCAGTTCCGCTGTTTTGTTTGGCACCCCTGCATGTCGTGCATTGTGTGGAAAAAACCTGAAGGCTGAGGAATGTTACGTAACACAGCTAGAATGTAAAAACTCTCTCTGGTGTAATTCACTGCATAAAACCAATGGTGTTAAGTGTGATGTCTTCTTCATAACACTCCCTGATGTTTGTGTCCGTGACCATGAGATAGGGTGGGCTGCTTTTCTTCCTTCCTTTGACTAGTATTCCTCCTAAATTGTTCATCTGTATTTGCTGCATTGGTACTTGATGTGCGTGTGCCTTGTGTCACGATCGCCATTTAACGGGAGCGGCGGACGGGCAGGAAACAGGCAAGGCAGGCAGGATACGGGGATTTATTAGGAACACGGGGTGCAGGAAACATCTCACGCAGACGGACTTCAATGACGGACACTGAACTCTAGTAAGACATGAACTCAAATAGACAGGACTGATTGAAAATAATCGGACACAGCTGGGTACGATCAGGGAAGCACACGTGGATAATCAGGGGGCGTGGCACACACGGTGGTCAGACTGTCCGGGACCTCCTCGGGGACTAGGGCAGGAAAGTCTGGAGCTGGGTCAGGGACAGGAGTGGGGCCAGGAACAAGAGCCCCAGGGGGCACAGTCATTTGAGGCGGAGGGAGCGCCTCGGGCGTGGGCTCTGGGGCCGCAGGGGGCAGCGGAGGCGGCTGCTCAGGAGCTACGGGCAAAGCAGGCGGCGGCTGCTCGGGCTCTGGGGCCGCAGGGGGCAGCGGAGGCGGCTGCTCGGGCTGCGCAGGAGCTATGGGCGACGAAGGCAACTGCTCAGACGCTGTAGCAGGAACCCAGGACTTTATGCTCAGCCCACTGCTGTTAACTCCGATGACTCACAACTGAGCAGCAATGCACATTTCGAATTCCATCATCAACATCAGGCAGATGACAAGACTGTTGTGGGTCTCATCAATAAAAACGGTGACTCAGCATACAAAGAGGAAGTGTGATGACTATCGGACTGCTGCAGAGCCAACAACCTGTCTCTGAATGTTGACCAAAGAGATGGTTGTTGACGTTAGAAGAACACAAAACACAGAGTGACCACTCTCTGCTGCACATCGATGGCTCATCTGTGGAGATCGTAGAGAGTACCAGATTCCTTGTTGTCCATCTGGCGGAGAATCTCACCAGGTCCTTCAACATCAGCTCCATAGTAAGGAAAGCACAGCAGCACCTCTACTCTCCACGGAAGCTCAGAAAAGCCCATCTCCCATTCTCACACTCTATTGGGGAACTGTTGAAAGCACCCTGAGCAGCTGCATCACGGTCTGCTTTGAGAACTGTGTCGCCTCAGATCACAAGTCCCTACAACAGATAGTGATGACAGGTGAGAAAATCATTGGGAGTATCGTGTTAGAGAAATATGTACTTTTTTTATCATCATTTTGCTAGACGCTTAGAAACAACACCCTGCCGCAGCTTGATCTTAATTGAGCAATAACACGTCTCAAGAACTGTCGCTTGAATATTTCCACCCCATATATGGTGACAAACAATGTTCAATGTCAGTTGCATATCCTGTTTGTGTACCTCAATAAAAGACACTGCGAGGGGAGTTACTCTTTCGAAGTTGGCTGAGTTCGACTGAGAGGCTGACACCTCGAGGTCAGGACCGGGCTTCCCTTTGTAAGGAAAAGTGGTAAAAATGTCCCAAGGTTCTTGGTTGATCATTTGAATGCAGACAATGTTAGGAATTTATGATCATGGGGGAAGCCAGGGAGAGAATGGGGGTTCCAGTTGGCACCACTATGGTGATAAGGATAAGATAAGGTGATAAGAATTGAATTACAATGATCATAAAAGTCTCCACCCTGTCCTGTCCCGTCCCTGTCTCAGGATCCTCACACTCCAGGGGGTCACTCTTTATATGTAAATTCACTCACAACACCTACACACAACACCTTGGTGGGGAGGGCCTTTTTGGGTATAAAGGGGGGTGAAGAACTGTCTTCAATTTGTATCTGAGCTGCCTTTCAGTACCCGGTGTGTCTCTACACTGTATTACATTGTATTATTTTTGCTGTTCAATAAACCATCATTTTGCTGAAACTGCGGAGACTCTGCAAGTGGATTCCCTACACCTTGCAGCAAGTAAAACGTCATCACAGCTGTCTGTGTTGTTCTGTGTTCAGAGACTGGTTTGTTTCCAGCGCATCTTCAGAAGAAGATAACCCTAACATATCTCTCCCCTCCATCACAGATATTCACACCACACACTGCATCCGCAAAGCCACCACCATTGTGGATGACCCCACCCACCCCTCACATTATCGTTTCACCCTCCTGCCTTCTGGAAATAGGTCCCGGAGCATTCGGGCCTTCACAGCCAGACTCAAACAGCTTTATCCCCCATGCCGTCAGACTACTGAACTCTCAGGGACTAATCTGATACCACACACACATACACTCATTAACACACTTTATTATTTAACTACTATTTTTTATCTTATTGTCGCCATGTTTACAGTTACTTTTATTTATTTTTATTGCTACCTCATTGGACAACCAAACTGCGCCTTCTCAGTACTGGGTTTACTGTGCTGTTTGTGCTCGTTGGTGTCAGTTGTCCTCTCTTTTTGCACTGTCCTGCAATGTTTGCACAGTTTTTGCTCATTATGCACCATACAGTATGTTGCTAGGTTGGTATGTGTTAGTCTTCTGTTAATTTAAGTAGCACCTTGGTCCGAGGGAAACAGTTTCTTTTGTAACTGTACTATACTCAACTGTGTAAAGTTAAAAATAACATTAAAGACCTACTTGACTTTTACTGAACAGGTGCTAAAGTGAAATTACTTGCTTCTGGGAAAGAACTCCAGCTGAAATTCTGTACAACAATTATGGGAGACATATGGGAAGGACGCGGTGTCAGACCTGCCCCAGTGGGACGAATGTGGTTTTCCTAGTAACAGCAGCTTCAGTCCCAATCAGATAAGCCAGATGCATCTGAAATTAGAGGAACGGGATCAGACTGGTTGCTCAGGGACTAATGTGGTAGAACTAAAACAGAGACAAATTGGACGGTGTTTCAATTGTGGGAAAATGAGACAAAGCAGGCAGAGGAGATGCGGGTGGCAAAGAAGCATGAGATAAGGAATGCAGAGAATGTGGATGAGGGTGAGACTCCTGTGAAAACTGTGTATTGAAAATTAGGGCCATAGTATTGTCATCCATCCTGTCAGGGTATGGAAATACACTGAGGGTAAATGGCCTAATGCAGGAAGTGTCTTAATCCTATAACATCCAGCTGATTCAGGCTGTGGGGGACAGTGTAGTACTGCACTCTTCTGGCTGGGACCTTGAATAAATGAATGAATGTTACATTTATACAGCCCTTTTCTAAGATACACAAAGAGCTTTACAGAAGCACTGGGGAGCCACTTCAACCCAAACGTGAGGCAGCAGGAGAGGGGGCCCAGGCAGAGAGAACAGCCAACAAGACGGGTGCTTCCACAGACAGGACGGGGGCCCCGGCAGACCAACGCTGACGACTCCTGGGACCAAGTCAACAGAGCAGCTGTCGTCATTGTGACTCACCCTCATACATCCATCCATTGTCTAAACGGCTTATGCTACTGGGTCGCGGGGGGTCCAGAGCCTATCCTGGAAGGATCTGTGCACGAGGCAGGGAACAACCCAGGACGGGGGGGCAGCTCATTGCAAGGCACATTCACACACCATTCACACACACATGCACTCCTACGGCCAATTTAGCAAGAGAGAACATGCAAACTCCCCACACATGTGACCCAGGCGGAGACTCGAACCTGAGTCCCAGTGGTGGGAGGTAACAGTGCTAATCACTGCACCACCAAGCAGCCCCACCCTCATACATGATTTCTGATTCTTGATTTTAATCCCCTTTTCTGTTTTTGGCAACATATAAAGTGCTGTGAATGTCACTGTCAGATTGTCATATCATCCTCCAGTTGTCCCTTGTCACCCTGGATGCACATTGAGTGTTTGCTAAATATTTTATCTTGTAGTGTTCCTGATTTTTTCCTGTGTTTTAATTTGCAATTCTCAAATTTCATGACTGGCATCCGTGGGGACGATTAATTAAACCTGTTAACTCTGCACTTCAATTTCAAACTGTTGGTAACATGTGTACATATTTTTGTCTGATCTTTTCACCACCAGGTGGCGATATAGCAACTCCAGAGTTATTGATGGCTAGAACAAAAAAAACACAGTAACACAGAGGTGTAGCTAAAAATTCTGGGCCCCTGACAGAATGTCACCTTGCGCCCTCTGTCGAATTTTACATTCTGTGAAAGAGATTTGTTGAGCCATCTTCCAATGTAATCCAATCCAGCTCTTTATTTGAAAAGCACTTTAAACAACCTTATGGACCAAAGTGCTGCACAAAGGAATAAATAAAAACATTCACACACTTAAAAACGAAGTAAAAGAAATTTAATAAAAACCAAAACATTCAATGTGAGTAAAAGGCCATTAATAAAAATTTAAAAAAATCAATTAATTAATAAAGAAAAGGCTAAGATTAAAATAAGATTTACTATTAAAATTAACATCTCACAATGTGTCAAAGGTGAAGGAGAAGAGATTAGAAGAGATTTAAAAACGGACAGAGGGGATTCCTCTCTAATGTGAAAAGGCAAGTCATTCCACATTTTAGGAGCTGCGACTGCAAAGGCTCGATCCCCTCTAAGCTCACGCTGAGTCTTAGGAACCGTCAGGAACAGCTGATCAGCTGACCTGAGAGAGCGGGTGGGGGTGTAAGGGTGAAGCAGCTCACAGAGGTCAGATGGAGCAAGACCACTGAGGGCTTTAAAAGCAAATAACAGAATTTTAAAATGAATCCTAAAATGTACGGGCAGCCAGTGGAGTGAGGCTAAAATGGGGGAGACATGCTCATATTTCCATGTGCGGCAGCATTTTGAACCTTCTGGAGGTGAACAATAGTGGAGCCTCTAACCCCAACATAGAGGGCGTTACAGTGGTCCAAACTAGTAGTGACAAAAGAGTGGATTACTGTCTCAAAGTGCTGCCTAGAAAGAATTGGCTTTATTTTGGCCAACTGCCTCAATTGTAAAAAGCTTGACTTGACAACTAACCTTATCTGAGTGTCAAACTTAAGGTTGGTGTCGACTTTAACCCCTAGGTGTGTGATGACTGGTTTACAATATTGTTCCAAGGAACCTAAAATTACAGTGGAGGTCAGAGGAGTGGAGTTACCAAAAACCAACACTTCTGTCCATTACCTCCCCACTTCCTTGTTAGTTACAATATTTGTTCTGCATTACTGTACTGCTTTGGAGCCTTTTGATATTAAGGTGAATAACACAGGTGAAAAATTAAGGTGAAAAAAGAGACAGATGCATTGACAGCAGTCGTGGCCACACTTTGGACTGGGAGTGTAAGAGCAAAGGAAACTGAATCCACTATGTTCTGTCCTGTAAATTTTTATTAAACACCACATGACACACATACGAGTCCTGTTTTAACTTTCAGGGCTGATGGTCTGCAGCCTGGCTTGTGTTCTACAGTGCAGCGCAGGTGCAGTCACTGTGCTGAGCCCGGCGTTATATTAATGACGCAGCCTTTCACACTGACCAGTGAGAAATAACCTTGAAAATGACTGTGCTCTTTGTGGTTCTCCTTTTTTCTTACCACCAAGCAAGAGACTAAACATATTTTCTACTTATCAGTTATCAGAAATCAGAAATGTCATGCAGTAATCAGAGGTTAGACAGCAAGAATGACTTTTGTATTTTTATCTTTTGTCAATCTTTTATCCAGCGACTACTAATTCTCATCGGGGTCTGGAGAGGGTGGGACCTGTCCCAGGAAGCACAGAGCACAGGCCTGCATGGGATGCCATTCCACACAAGCAAAAACAATTAAGATGGTCAGATTTGCCTCACTGTGTGATTTTGACTGAAAGATGAACTAAGCACAGTCTTGTGTGTATAAAAATGCGTAGATTCATTTAACTTTAACAATGAGATTCAGCAACATGACCTTATAGTGTTAATGATCGGTATCTTACTGGTATTAACTGAATTATGCAAAATTCTACATTATTCTATATTATTGCACCCAAATTGTTCATACTGACTAAATGTAATTACTGACATCCTGGACATACTGCTTTTTAGGTTTGAATTTAAAATGTTAGTAGACAAATTCATGCTGTCAATAACATCTCACTTGCTCACCCACTTTTAGATAAAAATACCCTTTGTGGTTTTTCTAGTGAAGCAGTGGGCCTGAGCTGAGGACCTGATGGTTGTGTGGTTTTCGCTCACTGAGAAGAGAGACACAAACACCCTGCTCTCAGTCGGTCAGTCTTCCTGTAAAATGCAGAGGTGAGACTGCTAGTGGAAAATTACTGACTGCAGCGTCAACAACACATATAAACAGCAGCACAAACAAAATGTTCCACAAATGCAGGACATCTGTATGCTTACAGCACACATCAGACACGCTGACCCTCAGCACTGAGCTCCTCCAGGCTCTGTGCTCTCCCTCTTCTCTTCAATTTCTACACAAATCACTGCTGCTCCAGTGAAGATCCTGAATTTTGCAGGTGATACTACTGTGTTTGCCATCATAACTGAAGGTGATGAGTCTGCCTACAGACTGGAAGTCGTACAGCTGACCATCCAGTTCTGAACTCACATTATCCCAAATGTCCACATGCTTAGACTCCTCTCATCATCAGGGAGGAGCGTCCCTTGGCACTGTAGAGTAGATGGATGATCATGAGAAAGACCTTGGTGTGTATGTTGATGCTTCCATGTCCCATTCTCGCCAGTGTGGGGAAGCAATAAAAAAGGCCAATAGGATGTTGGGGTATATCTCCAGGTGTGTGGAGTTTAAGTCAAGGGAGGTAATGCTAAGATTATACAATTCCTTGGTGAGACCTCACCTAGAATATTGTGTGCAGGTTTGGTCACCATATCTTAAAAAGGACATTGTGGCCTTAGAAAAGGTGCAGCGTAGGGCCACAAAAATGATTCCTGGTCTTAGAGGAATGTCATACGAGGAACGGTTACTTGAGCTAAATCTGTTCAGTCTCAAGCAAAGGAGATTGAGGGGGGACATGATCCAGGTATATAAGATTCTAACAGGTTTGGATGCTGTTCAACCAAATAGTTACTTCAGCATTAGTTTAAATACACGAACTCGTGGCCATAGGTGGAAATTAGCGGGAGAACATTTCAAGCTGGATTTAAGGAAGCACTTCTTTACGCAGCGTGTAGTCAGAGTATGGAATAGCCTTCCTGATAATGTAGTGCAAGCTGAATCCTTGGGTTCCTTTAAATCAGAGCTAGATAAGATTTTAACGACTCTGAGCTATTAGTTTAGTTCTCCCCAAGCGAGCTTGATGGGCCGAATGGCCTCCTCTCGTTTGTATAGTTCTTATGTTCTTATGTTCTTATGAGAGCAGGCTGATAACAAGGCTGTCATCAATTTTATGTGACACCTCTCACCCCCCCAGCAGACTATGGAGGCCCGTAAGGGCAGCTCCTTCAGTAAGAGACTCAGACACCCGGCGTGTGACAGAACGGTACCGCAGGTCATTGGGCCCCACAGCAGTCAGGCTTTATAATCTGCACTCTGCTCATTGAACTTTTCCCCTGTTCACTGTCTTCTGATACAGTTTCTATCTGCTGCTGATCTGCAATATTGTTCCTCCTTATTCACTGATGTGCAGTGTTGCATTGAGCCAGTGCATTATGCCCTGTGTGGCAGCTTCCTTTGGGAGGCTAATATCTGGCACATGAGCAATAATGTTACATGCAATAGGATTGTGTATAAGTTAAGGATTGTGTATAAGTTAATTTTAATATTCCTATAATATTCCTCTGTATGTAATATATTCTTATTTTTTGTTTCTATTATTACCCTATATTTATATATACATCCATTTATTTTACATTCATAATGATGTTGTTTGTTGTTTTGTGCCCCACTGCTCTTGTAACAAGCCTCAGTCTTGACTCTCCCTTTTAAGGTCTTGGCCTTAAATCACACTCGATATAGGTGGTGTCGTCCCCATCACCCTGACCAGGATACATGCTGTAAGATTAATGGATGGTGTTTATCTGTGTGATGAAAAAGAATGTGAATAAAACAAAAATGTACCATTATAAATGGGAGCCCTAGGATGTGTGGTGGTTAGAGATGTGGACTGATGAGAATTTTGCTTTTCTAAAGTTCTGTTGTGAAAACTGTACATTCCGTTCCATGTACAGTAGTGATATGTAGCAATCATGTGCTCCAGTCAAATGTCCAGCTGCATGAATAATAATGGTGGCTTGTTTGGATAAAATAACTTAGGCTGAATACTTGAAAGCGTGACCTGGGTGAGGTAGAGAGGAAACAGGGTCTTACAAGAAGCAGATATTGTTCTGTCTGTGTGGTTTTTACTCTTTGCAAAGTGAGTCCAGCACAGTGCAGTCAGTGGGTCAGTCTTCCTGAGCTGCATCTAACCAGTGGAAACATCTGCAGCACTGCAGAGAAGCACTCAGCAGACAAACAAACCAAAACAGCTTACAGCTGTATGTCACTTTTGGACAGAGGTGGACAAAGTACACAACTTCACTACTTGAGTTAAGTATAGATACTCCTCGTCAAATAATACTCAAAGTTTTTCAGTTAATTTTTTACTTCAGTTAAAGTACTGGAGTATTTGCATCTAAAAATACTTAAGTATTCAAAAGTACATTATGTTTTAAATGCAAGACATTTTTCAGAACCTAATGACTCCTGAACACCCCACTGAATACACTGACTGGCTTGTACATCTTGTAGAATAAAAATCTTGTGGAATATGATACAATGACTATAGAAACACAACTGACATAACAAAAGTACAGCCATTGTCATTTTCATCTTATTTAACACCCCCCACCCCACTCACACAAAAGAGCATGGTAGTGTTCTTACAGAGCCGTAGCAGTGTGTGTGTGTGCATGTGTGCATGTGTGTTTGTGTGTGTGTGTGTCTATGTGTGTGTGTGTTTGTGTGTCTGTGTATGTTTGTGTGTGTGTCTATGTGTGTGTATGTTTGTGAGCCAAGTAACAAGACAGGGAGCAAGAAACAAAACTCCTCTTTCTTAATTATCCACATCGTTATTAACGACACAGGTATATATACAGGTACATATACAGGTACATGTATATACTCAAAAATACATCCAGAACACACAATTAAATGAAAAACGTAATTTAAGAACACTTGAAATTTTCATTCAGTTTCTTTCATCTGTTTAATATAATCGATCAGTCCCTGTGCGTTTGCCCCAAACCATTCAGCATGGTACACAAGGGAGACAAGTAAGCATGTGTGACATCAAAGAACTGATTGCAGCAACTCAGCCTTTCCACAACATTAAAGCCGCTTATTCCCCCCCATGCCATGAAGAAATAATCTCTGTGGCTCCCCTCTCCCCCTCCCTCAGCCCCCAGTCTGGCTTGAACATTTGCACTTCCAGTAAAAATGCGCCCCAAACACACTGACACCAAACTCAGCACCGGTGCTCCGTAAAATCCCGTGATTCAGTCTCAGAAGCACTGGCTCCCCTGCCCTCCTCTGAACATTATTAAAGCTACACCCTGAACACTCTGTGTGACTGACATGAATGAGAAGCATCTTTATTCATAATCTCTGTAGCGGAGGTCAGAATACAGAGTGTCATTATTCCCGTCTTTCTTCTGTCTCCTGGGTTTTGGCTTCTTAAGGTTCAGGGCAGCGTAATTCAGTGTGTCCTCGTCATGGCACTGTGGAGACAAAGATGGCAGAATTGGATGGATCAAATCGGTTTGCTATTACCTATTTTCACAAATAGCACTTAAAATGCTGATCCCAGGATGGAAATCAGTCTGAGGTTCATTTGTTTTACTGACGATTTGTAATTTGAAATATTTATTACATACTTGCTTGCGTGACCATTCCACTTTTGATATATCACTGTTCTTTTCATCTGTTTAAAATATATAACACATCAATATATTATTTAATTTCGCACGGTATCATACCGTGGTCAGATAACATTCCGAATTTTCAAGCAATCAACATCCTTTTTGTCTCAAAAATGAAAGTAAAAATGACTTCTGTCAATTTAAGTGTGCATGTTTGGATACGTGTCATTTGTTCTCATATATCATATATAATAAAATTGCTATAAAGGAGATCTTGGTAATAAAAGTTATTGATATGCAACTTATTGCAACATGTATATTTCAATAGATTTTGCAAAATATGAAAGATATAATACAAAAATGTAAATCTTACAGTACAAAAAGGTTTATATAAATAAGGTGAGATTTAATAATGGATTTTAAAACTGTATTACCTGCAAGAGTGGTTTTAATATGAAAATGTTATCTATCATAAAACAATTTTATATTTCTATAATTTGTTAAAATCTACATTTTGTCCTTCTGAGTGCATAAAGCCGGGCAGCGTACCTGCACAGTGTGTACAGGTCAGTTTACATCTTATACAAATGAGAGCAACGTTCAGAATAATGCTGCAAGATAAAACTATCAGCAAGCCAGAGTGAAGAGGATCCAGCAGCTTCTGAAAGCCTGTAACAAAGAGATAGATTTCAGCATAATGATATAGAGACACATTTCCCATTTGCTTACATTACATTAGTTAAAGATCAAATCGATAACACATTACAGCAGTTGTTTTGTAAATAGTCCATTTTTAACATGAACTTCTAGTATTTTGTATTTTAACAATTTATATTAATATTTGAAATAATTATTAAATTAGGCTCCGGACCCCCCGCGACCCAATAGGATAAGCGGTTTGGAAAATGGATGGATGGATGGATATTAATATTTGAAATAATTATTAAATTAGGCTCCGGACCCCCCGCGACCCAATAGGATAAGCGGTTTGGAAAATGGATGGATGGATGGATAATTATTAAATTAACATCTGTGTAATTTAATTTAAGCACTTAAATTAGAAAATTCATTACATTAAAAAAAGAAATAAATGTCTTAATAGCAGAATAAGCTAAATAAAACTTTGAAGCAGATATACTCTCCACACTGGGTGCTACCATCTATATCCAGCTGTGTGCCGTTCCCAAACAGCATCTCCCCACACTGGGTGTTACCATCTATATCCAGCTATGTGCCGTTCCCAAACAGCATCTCCCCACACATGGCCACAGCGCAGTAGTAAGTCCCAGCATCGGAGAGGCTGAGGTTCCCCTTGGGGAGGCTGTAGACGCAGCTCCGTGTAGGAGATCCAGCCTCAGGGCTCTTCTCACACTCATCACTGCTGTTTCCATGGCTGTAAATGACTCCAGGAAGGGATTCTCCTGATCCATGTCTGAACCAGTAAACACTGTGTTCTCCTGCACAGCTCCCAGTCTCTATCGTACACTGCAGGCTCACAGAGTCTCCTGGCTGCAATGTGTCAGACACAGGCTGCTGTACCACAGTCCTGCTGTTGGAGTCTTTACCTGAAAAGCAAAATAGTCATGATGACAGCCCTTTGAGAATAACAATGGAAAATACAGATCCTCAAAAATTGTTCTTACAGATTTTTGGGAACTGAATCGATGTTCTTCTAGCCATCCAAGAAATCAGTAACTTCTTGGAGAACAGCTGACATTCTTCTCTCTTTTTATTGTATTACTGCTTATTAGTATATATCAGGTAACACTATACATTAACTGCACCTACATAATACCTAAATAAAAATTATATGATAATAACAAACATTATAATCATATAATGTCTTGTATTAATGTATGAAGGTAGATGAATATAATTAATTTCAATTCAAAGAAATGAAGTGTGTAAAGTGTACTTTATATTTTCATGATTTTCGTGACTTTACATTTGGTTTATGTTGCCCCTTTTCCACAGGAAGGTATTTATTGTTTTTGCATATTTAGCTCTTGATGTGTTTTGGTATTTTTGAGCATTTTGCTGTAGTACCTGCATAATTTAATTCAAGAGCCGAAGAGCTGTTTGCCCATTACTAGTTTGTCTATCTTTTAACATTAAAGAAAAAGTATACATAGTAAAAGGAATTACTTGGTTTCGTAGTTCCTCCTATTTATTTTCTTATGCACACAAAAGTAAGTTTTTCCGTTCAACCATAGCACTACAGCGAAAAGCAAAACGTCATGGCAAATACAATTATGCTTTATTCCAATACACATTGCTAATTTTTCATTATTATTACATTTATTCAGCATAATATCTTCAAAGGTTTCATGATTTAATTTGCAATCTTCTGGCCTGAAATCTTTTCCTGCTACACTGAAGACTCTCTCAGCGTGTGCAGAGAAAGCTGCAGCCAAAGGGTTGGCATCCTCTGATAAACATGGTTGGTTCAGGTATCGGTGACATTATGTGAACCTTTCATGGCAGGAATAGGGACTAGTTTGACTTTTGATGCAGGAAAAGTGTTTGGGACTGTTAGGTTGAAGAAACAGTTGTTAATCATTTCTGTATGATCAGCAATGAGTGTAAATATATATGTATACGTTATTTCTTATCTTCTAGCCACATACTCTTAGCTATTGTACTCTAAGTAGGTGGTTAACAGCTGCCTACTTAGATAAGAATCTCACTTCCCTCTCTTGCGCCCCCCATTGACTATAAATAAAGAAGACAAGGGGAACCACCCTTTGTAACACATTCTGCTGTAGTTTGCATTGCAGAGAGTGTGGGTACCCTTGCAAGTAAAACTGTAACCTGTGTGTGTCTCATAAATGTGGAGTTGGGGTGGAAACGCCGGGCGCTTTCCCCAACATAGAATTTGGTCCTTCGAGCCGGATCCGAGGAACCCCGAAGACGTCTCCAGTACGCCGAGAGAAGCGACACCGAAGTCTGTCGACAGCCACTCGAAGTCGGGTGCAAGAAAGACCTGTGATGTGAATTCGTCATCAGGCCGGTGGTTAGAACTGCGCTCGACGTCTGGTGATGTCTGAAGGACCTCGGTGACGGATCAGAGAGCACACTATACAGGTGAGAGATATGGCACCTAAGTGAGTAGGTGGCCAAGTGAGAGATACGGCACCTAAATAAGTAGGTGGCCAAGACATGCATGTGGTTGAGGTTAGCCGAAATTAACCGGGAGAGAAAGTAGGCGTTGTTGGAAATATATACAGTGTTGTATGTGGATGTGTTTTTATAGGTTTTAGATTAACCTACACGATCCACCCTAAAAGCAACAACATACTGGTGACTGAAGGATCAAGGACGGGTTTCATCCCTGAAAACTAACACCGCTGCTCTAATAGGGAGCAGTAGAAGGCCGTGTTAGTGTCCTCCTGAGGTCTCATGCCAGAGACTTGCTTTTAGGATTTTTTATTTTTTGTAGTGTATCCATTAAAAGGTAACAATGGGGAAGAATCAAAGTAAACAAATGGAACTAGAGGGAGATGAGAAGTTTATGGAAGGATATAAGCCAGGATCAGGACAAATAAGTAGTCAGAGATGGAGGAAAAAAACATGGGTTTGAAGGAAAACTCCACACTCCAGATATATTAAAATTACAGGGAAACTTAAAACTGGAGATGTTACAGACTACCAATAAGAAAGAAGGTAAAGACAGAAAAAAAGAATATGTTTTTTCTGATGCATGGTTAGAACAGAGTAAATTAAGAGATAATAAAAGACAGCAAAAAAAGGGAAATAAGGAGAAAAAATTACAGGCGACTTTAATTACACTAGATGAGGAGACGGCAACAAAATCTTCTGCCGCTCCAGTTCCCTTACTGCCCCCACAAATTCCAATGATTGCGCCTGCACCAGTTCCAGCTGTAAATAGACGACAAATAGGAGGAGGGGAATCATCTCGAATGATGACCCGAGGGTCTAACCCTTCTCTGTATCCGTTAAAGGATCTGGAGACAAGTAAAGTACGCTGGCATCCAAAAAATGACACAGAACAGGAAGACTGGGAGAATGATTTGGTGTGTCCACTCGTAGAAGTGGCAAATCCAAATCGAGGCCCAAATAATGCAGGACCCGAAACTATGTTAGTATATAGACCCTGGACCGCTGAGGATAGAACAGCGGCTTTAAAAGGAATACCCCCGGTTGAAGAAGGGGTACCCGAGTTTTGGACTGCCATCCTAGAATTACAAAGTAGTTTTCATTTGAACGGCAGGGAAATGTATAGATGTCTCAGACAGTTGTTTACCCATAAATGGGGACGTGTAGCGGGAGACTTCACAGGACATGGTAATAATGATGAAGTCTTAGCACATGACTCGCAGGAACTCATACAAGCATTACGAGACTTGCGAAACAGGGTAGAGACAGCCTTCGTAAGACACGCAGACTATGGACGAATAGCGCAATGTAAACAAAAAGATGGAGAGGAACCTGAGGATTTTATGGATAGAATGAGAGTTGTATTTAGAGGAAACTCAGGGATCCCATTTGATGAAGAGGCAGTAGGAGTGTACCAACAACAGCTAAAACGAGCTTTTGTCGCAGGCCTAAAGCCCGAATTGCGAAAATATCTTGACAAACATTGGGTACATCAGAATACTGGTTCAGTCCAACAAGCACTATAATATGCTCAACACGCGCAGAAAGCGCAGAAACAGGAAAAGACAGACACAATATTCAGCGCCTCAGAAGTAGTAGCGCTAGTGCAAATGAATCCTCCGGGGAGGGGAGGATTCAGAGGAAGGTCAAGAGGCCGAGGAAGGGGGAGAGGTGTTTTCAGAAACAATTACAGGAATTCGTCTCAGCAAGATAACATTTGCTGGACATGCAGGAAACCTGGACACTTAGCTAGGAATTGTAGAGTAGGGAAACAACCATATAACCCAAACTCCATTGAAAACAATGATCAATGACCCCCCTCGGAGGCCCCTGTTACCGACACCATCCGAGGCAAAACAGAGGTGATTTTAAGAAAGGAAACGGAGGTCACTTTACAAGACCTTTTAGATAAGGAAATAGATTTACAAGCAGTGTGTCAGTTATTAGCAGAAAGGCAGTGGGAAACCTTGCCAAGTCGGAAGTTAGTCATAAACGGCAAAGTATATGAATGTCTGTGTGACACTGGAGCATGTAGGACTGTCCTAACCTCCAGTCCTCCCGGAGTCACATATTCTTCATCAGTCATAAATATAAAAACGGCAGGAGGTCAGACAGACAGACATCAGTTAACAAACCCAGTTGCAGTAAAAGATAAGGAAACTGGACTTGAATGTCAAGCACAGGTGTTAATAAGCCCTTCTTGTCCTGTTAACTTGTTAGGCCGAGACCTTATGGTACAAATGGGCATTAGCGTGGTTGCCACAGCCACTGGCATGAAAGCAATCGTAAATGAAGAAGCTTATGTTGTGCAAGGAACCACAACACCACAATATTACTGGTCTCTGGACCTAGGGGGAACTGCACAGACACGAGAATTATTGCGGAAAACTAGAGAAAAGCAGTCCCCTAGACAGGCCCAGTTCATGCCTGACGATGCCTTACACGTCACTATGTGGTACAAAGACACCCTTGGACCAGATTATGTCTATGACAAAACGTTTCATGCCCTCCAAGACACTTGTATTACCTTACAACATATGTATGTTAACCCCACCACTGGGTTTTCAGCAGCCTCAGTCATTTTATCTAACAAGCAACAGGCTGTATTTAGAGAGAGAACACCACACGTATCTCTTTCAAAACCACCCCAGATGCAGTGGAGAGATGTAGAGATGTTCTTACGAGATTCTATGCACAGTTACAATGACTACCAACCCGTATCTGGCTCCTGTTGGAGCTATGATGAGAAACACAATGTGTGGCGGTTTCCTTTGGGATGGAGAGTTCAAACCACTCCCACCACACACTTAAAGGACCCAACCTGACAAATTTTTTCAACCCTGGAGGAGGGATCATGTCCAGATCTAGATCGCCTCCCAGAAGGGTTGTGGTCGTCCTCCCCCACTGATGTAGGGCTGGTAAAGGGGTTTCCACCTTACAAAGTAATTGTGAAATCAGAACACCGTCCGGTAGTTAGGCAATACCCATTAAAACCTGAAGCAGAAAAAGGTATAGCCCCTGTAGTGCAAGACATGTTAGCATCAGGAATATTGCGAGAGGCTCCTGAAGCCACTTGCAACACTCCTATCTTTCCAGTCCAGAAGGGACATACAGGGAAATGGCGCATGGTGCAGGATTTAAGACCGGTTAATAACATAGTGCAACATGCAGCACCAGACGTGCCTAACCCACACTTATTGCTCAACTCATTGACTCCTGATAAAAGCTACTTCTCAGTAGTGGATCTTAGTAATGCATTTTTCTCAGTACCATTGCACCCTGATTCTCAACATTTATTTGGATTTACCTATAAAGGGAAAAAATATACATATACTAGACTCCCTCAGGGATTTTCTGAAAGTCCACATGTATATACCATGGCCCTTAGATACTCTATGAGTACCTGTGAAATACCATCACATAGTCAGGTATTACTATACGTGGATGATATCTTAATAGCAGCAGATTCAGAACAACATTGCAAAGAAACTACCCTAACTGTGCTTCAGCATTTATACAATACTGGACATAAAGCTTCTAAACAGAAGTTGCAGTATTGCAAAAAGACAGTTGTCTATTTAGGGCATAACCTTTCACAAAAAGGTCGCTCGCTGCTAGAGATAAGGAAACAAGCTATACAGGAAGCACCTAAACCACAGACTAAACAACAGATGATGTCCTTTTTAGGGCTCTGCAATTATTGTAGAGAATGGTTACCAGATTATGCTTTTCTAGTTCAACCTTTGCAAAATTTAATATACGGGAAGGAGATGACTCTAAAGGACAAAATACAATGGACTGAGGACGGAGAAAATGCTTTTACAAATTTAAAAAGAATGTTGCAAACCAATGTGACCCTTGCTCTACCAGATTATCAACAACCATTCACCCTATGTGTAGATGCTAATCAAGGTTATATGAAAGCAGTATTAACACAGCCATTCGGAGCAAAAGAGAGACCGTTAGCATTCTATTCAAAACGATTAGATGCAGTAGCAGCTGGCTTTCCACAGTGTTTACAGGCATGTGCAGCTGCTGCAGAAGCAGTAAAGGTATCAGCAGAATTGGTACTTTGTCACCCCCTCATACTTAAAGTTCCTCATTCTGTGTCTCTAATCTTGTTGCAGACACCGCTTCCATTCTTAACACATACAAGACATCTTACCTTAGTGTCACTTTTGCTCTCACAACCTAACATTGAACTTCAGCGGTGTGGCCTATTGAACCCTAGCACGCTCCTCCCCACCGCAGAGGATGGGGAGCCACATTCTTGCAAAGCAACAATAGAAGAACAAACAAAACCAAGAGCAGATATTCTGCAAACTTTTATACCAGGATCAGAAGTTGTTTATGTAGATGGCTCAGCATCAAAAAATGATATGGGAAAAAATAAAGTTGGGTATGCTGTAGTTACATCTACTGAAGTGTTAGAAGCCAATGCACTCCCTTCTACTTGTTCAGCACAAGCGGCTGAACTCTATGCTGTGATCAGGGCATGTGAACTGTTCAAGAACAAGTCACTTACTATCTACACTGATAGTCAATATGTGTTTGCAGCTGTCCATCACCATGCAAGAGTCTGGAAAAATAGAGGTTTTAGAACATCACAGGGCACATCTCTTACTCATACAAATTTGCTACTTAGATTATTAGACGTTGTGCATTTACCGACTCACTTTGCACTGTGCAAATGCAAAGCACACCAGACTGATGACTCTGCAGAAACCGCAGGAAATAGTTTTGCAGATAAAACCGCCAAAGAAGTGGCACTGAAACAACCTACCTTATCAGTGGCAGACATTCTTTTTATAGATAGCGATGTGCTATGTGATGCACAGATTCATGCTCCTAAAATAGAAGTACAAAGTTGGATCAAAAGAGGAGCAATACAACGAGAGAAAGTTTACTATATGAATGACAAGCCCATCCTACCAAAAAATTTATACAAAACAGCTGCTTTGGTGAGCCATGGAAATACTCATGTCTCAACAGGAGGGATGGTACATATCATACAACAATATTTCTATGCTATAAATTTTTCTGATTATGCAAAACAATTTTGTAGGACATGCTTAATTTGTTGTAAACACAATGCACAAGGAAACATCAGACCAAAACGTGGCCAGTTCCCCACAGCTGAGTATCCGTTTCAAGTTGTACATATGGATTTTATTGAATTATCTTGGTCACAAGGAAAGAAATACTGTCTAGTTATTATAGACACCTTTTCTAAGTGGGTAGAAATATACCCTGTAAAGCATTGTGATGCAATGACCGTTGCAAAATGTTTGGTAAGCCATTATTTCCCTACCTATGGCATACCTCATATTATAAGATCAGACAATGGGACTCATTTTGTAAATCAGACTATGTCCCTTTGCTCACAAGCATTAGGTTTTACGCTTAAGAATCATTGTGCGTATCACCCTCAGAGCGCAGGCTTAGTGGAAAGGACCAACGGCACTATTAAAACAAGGCTAAGAAAGACAGTGGAAGAGACAAAAAGGCCGTGGCCAGAATGTTTGTCTCTAGTAAAATTATGGATGAGAATAACTCCCACTCCTGCAGGATTAACACCTTTTGAAATAGTGTATGGTAGACCATTTCCCCTAGCAACTGAAATGAATGACATAGAAAAAGCAGACCGAGAAAATACGCTGGCCGATTGGATGCGTAAACTACTAACATCACAACAAAAACATAGCCCCAGTAGTCTGCCGGTAAATTCTGTTTCTACTCAACAGGATAACTTGCAGCCGGGAGATTGGGTCCTGGTCAAGGTCCTGTTGCGGAAAGATTGGAGCACACCTCGGTGGGACGGTCCTTATCAAGTCCTCCTTACAACACCAACAGCAGTAAAGATCGCAGAACGACCTTCCTGGATACACAAAAGTCACTGTAAACCCATCAAGCCCTTATCAGAGGCCTCAGCAACAGAGTAGCAGTGGAAGTCCGCTACAAAGGCACAGTAACCAATAGGGTGCTGTTGTCTCAACCCGGTGAAGAAAACAACTGAGCTGCACTCTATTTAGGATGGCCCTGATAGGGTGGGGATGTGGTAAAGTGACTCTAGGGGTCATTCTTGTTGTAGGACTTGTATGGTTGTCCTGGCTCTCACCAGCTCCATTACAGCACCTACGGCGATGGACCCATGATGACTTCCATCTACGCCCGTTGCCCGCTGACCACTCACATCCATTTATGCAAAACTACTGGTACCGATATGTACATGATACTGTAACAGCGAAAAATGTGACAAATTGCTATGTTTGTTCAGTAATGCTCACTCATAGTGAAGGACCTACGGTGTATGGCAGAGCTATGAATATCTTCTGCAGGTATAGGATATCAAAGTAATGTTTCACTTATATTTTCTTTTGTTTTTCATTTTATTTTTCTGTTGTTTTATTACTGTTATACCATGTTTGAAAATGTTTATTAATCAAGCTCTTAACGCTGCTTTTCGGACACGCAGTACAATGTTTCTCTCCCTTACCCAAACTATAGAGACAGAGCCTGTTTCCAGCGATGGCGATGAAGAAGACATATAATTCATAATGACGGCCGAGCCGAAAGCACCCGTGCAGGGCTCGGACCTGAAGAACCGGAATTAAATGTTTTCCAGGATAATGACAATGTGGTCTAAATGAAGGTTGTACCTAAAGTGCTTTTGCAACTTGTACAATGTTGATGCTTCTGATCATACTGTCATGATAAACAGGAGGGACTGTTAGGTTGAAGAAACAGTTGTTAATCATTTCTGTATGATCAGCAATGAGTGTAAATATATATGTATACGTTATTTCTTATCTTCTAGCCACATACTCTTAGCTATTGTACTCTAAGTAGGTGGTTAACAGCTGCCTACTTAGATAAGAATCTCACTTCCCTCTCTTGCGCCCCCCATTGACTATAAATAAAGAAGACAAGGGGAACCACCCTTTGTAACACATTCTGCTGTAGTTTGCATTGCAGAGAGTGTGGGTACCCTTGCAAGTAAAACTGTAACCTGTGTGTGTCTCATAAATGTGGAGTTGGGGTGGAAACGCCGGGCGCTTTCCCCAACAGGGACGTTTCTTAGGTTAGAAACTGCCGTCACTGCAGCCAACACTGACTTTTAAGGAGAGATACTCAGCTCTTCCTATGAGCAGATCCACCATGGTGCACAAAATGACAGTATAATTATTATTTTAGGTGACACTTCAAATGTTGCATTATTTCATTCTTTACAAAACGACATTTTTATAACAATGATGTATAACAATGTTAATGTGTTTATGTATAATTCATATTTAAATTAAAGTTCATATTTTAGTTAAAAGCTACACCTACAGTACGTATATGAACTTGAATTTGAATCCAAACCCTTTTTCGTTCTTCTTCTTTAAATTCAAATATAAATTTCAATGCCACAACCTGTTTTCAACCACAATTCAAATGTAATTCAGATTAACAAAATGAACTGAAATTCAAGTTCATATATGTATTCAAAATCCTGAATTTTAGGATACGTATTTGAGAATTTCATTCTCAAATCAGTTCTGAATGGTGCACATCCCTAGTTCATATGTTAAATCATGCATTTTTTTTTTCAGAGTGAATACACACTGACTGCTCAGATAAATAACGTCAAAAATAATTTTCTTTTGTTGCTTAAGATTTTTGCACAGTCCTATACTGTATATAACAACTCAAACATTTTTTTATGTTTTTTGTTTTAAAGAGGCTGCAATGTGTAACATTAACATCTGTATAAAGAGAAGGTTAGGCTTTTGGCTGACAGCAAGCAAAATGCAACAAATTGTATAATAATAATAATAATAATAATAATAATAATGAATGATTTTTGTTTGATGTTTAGAAAAACATTTATGGAACAAAGCAGACAATAAGGTATCTTTGCTAATTTTATATTGACAAACAACTAAACTGTCAAAATTATTTTGCAGGGAATAATCTTACTGACATTATAATAAAGCAAATATGAAAATAGTTGGAATCTCATTTACCTGTGATTATGACAAAGGTTCCATTCCCGAAGGTGACCTCATGAAGAAACACAGCAGCACAATAATACACTGCAGAATCTGACGGCTCCACGTTAGAAATAGTGAGGTTAAAACTCCCCTCTGCATTCAGTAAGGAGTAACGTTTTATGCTTTTATATTCCTTGTAAAATTCACCAGGTACGTAGAGAAGTGCTTTCGCCATGGGCTGGGGCTTCCGACCAACAGCTTGCTTAAACAAAGTAACAAAAGTTGTTTCTCCTTGACAGAAGCATGTCAGGGTCACACTGTCTCCAAGCTGAACCCTCATCAGGTGACTGGGCTGAACAACATCTGTAGTCAGTGCAGTGTCTGCAAAAACAGAAAAACAAAAAAAATCATAATCAAATAAGACATATAATAGTAATCTAAATAACTATTAACTATGATGCAGATTAAATGGCCAAATTCCACTGATCACATCATACAGATAAATGAAAATATTAAAATCCCAAAATAATTTATATTATAGGGCCTTACTAATGAAAATGAGAAGACCAAAGAGTCTGAACATTTTTGTGCTTCCACTGTTTAGAATAAACTGCTCTGCTGCTAAGTGAGAGATCATGGTCGTGGTCGGGATGAAAGGGCAGGAAACAGAGAGGAAACAGAGAGACACACATCAGGCTGATCTGATTGGCTGTTCACATGGGAACTTAAGTAACAGTGAAAAAGCATTTTAATGTGCACTTACATGACGTTTATTAATTTACTCCTTAACATCCAGTTAAAATGAGAACAATTAGATAAACAGGAGCAGATACTGAGCATATAAAGTTCTTTGTACAGAGTGCTGAGATACTGTGGGAGAGCATTTGCTAATCATCTCTCTCAGACAAGCTCAGCACAGTATGAGTCTGTTATCTATCTGATATTAGACAGTCTCTCATACAGTAATAATAATTGATACTTTATTGGTCCCTGTGGAGAAATTGTCTTAACTTCTCTCTCAACTTGCTCTCTTTTTTTTAGAGTAAACAGAGTAAGTTGTCTGCGAAGGGCAGCCACCCATAGTGATGCCCAGTGAGCTGGGGGTTAAGGGCCTCGCTCAAGGACGCAGAGATGTGCTGTGGCTGGGTTTGAACCAGCGACCATCTTATTACAAGCACACAGGCATTAGATCTTCTAATCACACTTAAAAGGCAGATTAAATGTTCTTTCCACCATGCAAACAGAATGTAAATTGTAGCTTTACTGCTTAGATTTACATTCACACATTTGCATTTAAAACAAGCATTTTAAGTGATGTACATGAGAGTAAATGGTGAATCAGTTTATTTGCCACTCTACACATTACATTGGCGCCCATTATAAGTAACTGTACAGTGACATTGCAGTTCCTCAGTTGCTTTGATGCATTTCTGGAATCACCCTTAACATCTGCAAAACTGTAAGTGCATTTCCCAAAACAATTCGTGCAAACAGCACCACACAGATGGACTGTCTACAAAAAAAGTCATAGAGGCCACCAGCAGCCCGAATACCACACCGTAAGGCCGTATGTTAGGATGCTCTCTATGGCAGAGCGGTAGGAGGCCACCAGCAGCCCGCATACCAGACCGTAAGGCAGCATGTTAGGATGCTCTCTATGGCAGAGCAGTTGAAGGTCCCGATCAAGAAATCCGACAAGTTTCCCCAATAAGCCAGTAACCCCGCTTCATAGAACAGGCCACAGGACTGGTTTTGGTGAGATAGTCCGAGTAGTAGGTAGAAATCAGGATGGAGACTGAGTGTGGGTCTAACAGGTGAGCAGATGTAGGACAGAATGTAGAGCCCTCTGGTGGAGTGCCTGTGCATGACTGAATGTATGGTTTGGGTCTGATGGTCTGAATAGTTGGTAGAAATAGGCACCTTCCTACCTGATGTGGTAGGTCTAGATAAGGGGTCACCAACATGGTGCCCCAAGGATGCCCCCAATGACCACATGAGTTGCCCGTGGACCTGTTCTATAAAATAGCACAACTCACCAGCGAACATCATCTAAAATTTAATTTTGTCCTGTTTCTAATCTATCACATTTGCATTTATATAGATTTGAAATTGAATATAAAAAAGCATTTAAAACATGTTTATCATGCATGAAGTTTAGACATGTTTAGGAGGGCGTTTAAAACTGATATCAAACTTCGTATGGCTCAGTACCCGTGAAGTAGCTCTCCGTTTTAAAAAGGTTGGTGACCCCTGGTCTAGATCTTGCAAGTTTGTTTGTACTGGCTGTGTGAACATACTGTAGCACTGTTAAGAATATGCAACACAGCCTGAGTTGGGGATCTGCTGTATGCATCAGTAATATAATGCTTTGTCCTTTTCTAGGCTGTTCATTAAGACATAAAGCCTGAAAGTTTTCTGAATGGCATTAATGAAATTGAGCACTGCCCCCACCTGCTGGCCAATTTATTAAAACATTGAAATCGCTGTCTGCACAGGCTGACGTGTCATTTAAGTCTGATAATTTTCTATGAGTCAAACGGCAAGAAAATGACAAGAAGTTAAAAACATGGAGTTAGATGAAGGAGAAAAGATTACAAATTTGAAGATTATGAAATCAGGACATGTCAGCTAAGTCAGCCAAGGTGGGTCTTAAACATATGGACGGAAGTATGAGCGCTAAACTTAAACGGGTTCACTTGTAACCGCTGCCACCAAATTTCGTTAAATTGCTGGGGAGGTCCAGATACATGAGACAGGAATAGAAGGATTATTCTTTATTAATATACAGACGAGGGTTACAACCCTCCCTAGGGCAATAGAAGGGGATACCTGCCACGGGACATTCTAAAACGCTTAATGTGAAAATGCGTAACGCAACTTAATGTATTAAAACAGTCACCACAAATCACCAAATTTCTCGCGAATGTATCTGGCCATAAAGACTTACCTGACAAGAAATCAAAACCGAAATGCTAGGAATATGGACTTTAAGCCTTTTCTTTATGGGCGTCAATGGAGGGGAAAACGCTTGACGTAAGATGAAGTCCATATTCCTAGCATTTCGGTTTTGATTTCTTCCCTGGCATGGGTGACGGGTGCACCACGTTCCCAAAGCCACGTTAGCCTCGAGCGAACTGCCCGGAGAAACCGCTCACACCAGCGCTGCAACCCGATCTCCTCCCCTTTTAAACACACATTTCTATGGCGTTAAATTAGTGCCAAAAGTCGTGCGCATAAAAACAGAAAATCCATGCTCTCTACGCGCTCGCGATTGCACAGCACTCACTCACTCGCTCGCCGTTAAATTAGGGCCAAAAGTCGAACCACGCGCGTGCGTGTGCTCGAGTGCTGAAAACCCATCCCCTCTACGCGCTCGCGTCTGCACAGCACTCGCTCGCTCGAATTTCCCGCTTCGTCTTACCGTATATAAAAGAATGGGCCAATGTACGGTAAATTGCATTGTGAATAAAATTTCTTAATACAACATCACAAAACCAATTTAATAAATTCAAATCCTGGGAAGAACGCTCCTCAGATATTAGTTCTCGGGTTAGTGTTAGCAGACTATAGGCGAAACCACCTTAAGTGCTATCTGTTAATGTTTATTAAATTAGCATTAAAATGGAGAGGTTTATAATATCTTTTGTCCTTGTAGCTGCTAAATACACTCATTATTAAAGCCATAAAGTTGTCTGCCTACTACATTGGAATCTCCACTGAGTAAGTGTTTTTGATGGATTTTATTTAACTTTATTATACTCTGGTCCTTAGATCTAATGTCATACTTCTTCACTTATATTGTTTGTGAAAAGGTTTACCACGGTCAAAC
Organism: Brienomyrus brachyistius; assembly: GCF_023856365.1. NCBI lineage: Eukaryota > Metazoa > Chordata > Actinopteri > Osteoglossiformes > Mormyridae > Brienomyrus > Brienomyrus brachyistius. The sequence continues at coordinate 244,459 of NW_026042442.1, read as the reverse complement.
AGAGCAGCCACTACATCATCATACATGAACAAGCACCTCACAAAACAAAAACATTTCATTTTCATAATTAAAACTTTTGAATGGTAGGCCTAGTGTGTGGATCAGAGACAAGATCTTGACACCTCATTAACTATAATTTGTTCTGTGAACAGCTCAGATACCACCTTCTCGAAAGTCTTCTGCATAAAATAGAAATAGGATTCAGCGCGACTCCACTAAATTTGGATTACCTGGAGTTCCTTTGTCATCAGGAGCTGTATCTTCTGCAGGCCCTGTCTAATCACATTGAAGTACCTCCTGCTATCACCCTGGCTTTGCAAGAGCTCTTTGACCTTGTGAGGGCACATCTGGAACGTCCAGCCCCATGTGTCACACAGGAAGTCGCTGCCACCAATAGACGACCCAAGATTTTGATTGAAGAACAATGTTTGAAAGAAATGCTCCATACTCAACTTCCTGTGCCTTGCATAGCCACACTGATGGGTGTTTCAAGAAGAACAATCTTAAGAAGAATAAAAGAGTATGAGCTCTGTGTTAGGGAACTTGACAATTTGGTTTCTTCTGTCAAGAATGATCTACCAAATGCAGGCTACAGGATAGTCAATGCAGGCTGCAGTCAATGGGCTACAGGGTTCGGTGGAGAAGAGTTGCAGCCTCCATGCATAGGGTTGATTCCATGCGCATCATATAAAGGTTGTCAAGTCTTGGCTGTGTTGTACGCAGAATGTACCAGGGCCTTTGTCTCTAGTACACGTGGACACAAACCACAAGTTGATCCGGTTTGTATTACCAGCAAATTTATTTGGAGTAAACCCTGGGTGGATTGGTGTGAGGTGGTGGTGGGGCTTTGGAGAAGATTTCCTGCCGATCAACACTAGCAACTTATATCTATCTGTCATGGAGGTCTCGGGACTCACAGATATTCAGAGACATGTGGATAGTTTACCAGTGGTTTTCAGCAGGAAATAGTTATTACTACAAATTGTCACCCCCCCCCCCCCGCCCCCCACAGAAACTGGATCTGGCTATAGTGGGAAAATCTTTTTTTTTTTTTTATTTGTGAGAACTTGAAAGCAAAACAAAACTTGGAAAAAATATATGCTCATTCACCAATTTTCTAATCTGGGGTCTAAAGTGGTCAGGCTTGCAAGTGTATTTGGTTATTTGTCTATCCTAGCCTGTTGCAGTGTATATTTCCTGTATATTTTGCATGTAAAAAATGTTGTTTGTTATGTCAGTGCTTAATATTATCATGTAGTCTTCATGAACTTTCTTCATCTTGGCCAGGGACTGCATTTGAAAAGTAGCCACTTGACTAAAATTGGCACATTTTCAGAAATGCCAGCAACAATACTGATAATGAACACCCCTCTAACTGACTCTCAGTTGGTTTAGAAAAAAGACTTTTAAGAGAAAAGAAAGCCTTCCTTTGGTTTTGCATTTTTCTCTTTTTTGTTGGCTGTGCACAATATATTAGAAGAATACCTTACAATTATATTAGTTAAGAAATAACAGATTGCGTATATACAATATTAAGGTGATAACAACAACCCTCACTGTCTCTAGGTGCTGCTTCAGACAGGGCATTCTGCAGCAGGGACACCACCCGTCGTGCAGCATCCAGCAAATCTCCCTATCACAACAGCCCACATAACAGAATAACATTAGTGTATGATTCAGTAGGGCTAGTCCAGGTCTGGAAAGTAGTTGGGCCAGATTTTTAAACCAAGAAATTTAGCTGGGCCAGACATTTTCAGCGGCCCAGTAAGCAACAGGTAATGGCATTTTAAACAAACACAAATCAAGGTACATTATTTTAAAAAACTACAACTGAACAGAATCTGAGAGCAATATTTTTTTTCACTTCTGAAATGAGAAAAATATTTTGGTCGTATCTGACCTAGACGCATCCCAAAGAAAAAAAATGCCTATTAGATGGTAAACAGACATAAAGAAAAAGGGAAAAATCGTCTATAATCATCATCCGCTTATACTGTGGTGATCCATTTCACCCACACAGGCATGATCACCATTAGCGGTTTTCACATTATTGTCGAGGTGACTATTCACTTTACCTCTGCTTTCTCCGACATCTTCCTGATTCTGCCGCCAACAAGGGGCTCATAGGGTGGAGACTGAGGGTGTTAAACAGACCAATCTTTTGTCACTGAATGCAACAAATAATGTATTTATCTGTCAAAAGTCCAGCACCAGGAAAAGCAACAGAGTGACAGTAGAAACTGTAATAATAATGGAAGTGCGCCGCCCTACAGGGAAGGAGGAGTGATGGGAGTCCCGGTGGTGGCTAAGCGCGCGTGGGGAGAGGCGTCGTACTGTGAGGCTTCATGAACTTCCGATGGGGCAGTGCTGTCATACAGCGGGGAGCCTGAGAGGGGCACTGTGGCCGGGTGCGAGAGCCCTGGGTAATGAGTTGTAGAGCTGCGCAGTGTCACGATCGGGTACAAGCAGGCAGGCGATCGTGCGGGCAAGGCGTGCAAGGAGCAAGCGGACAGGCAAAAACGGGAGTTTAATTAGGAAGCGCGGACGGGGAAACATCTCACGCATACAAACATCAATGACAGACACTGGACTCAGGTAAGACACGGACTGAAATACACAGGACTGAGCAAATTAACTAGATACAGCTGGGTACAAATCGGGAGAAAACACGTGGGTAATCAGGGGGCGTGGCACACAGGAGGAGCGGACGAGCCGGGCATGACACGCAGGAACTGAGAGCCCAAGCTGTTGGACATTCCACTGGACTAGGAGACTGGGGTGAGTGAGGAGGAGCTCATTGACCACAAACTGGGATACTGGCTGTGTGTGAGCAATGGGGTGGAGATTAAGGAAAGACGTTAAATCAGCATGCAGTGTTGCCTGGAAACAACAACAAATATACTAGTGTCACTGTACTAAAACAATATCAAAATAATGCCTATTTTTTATTCATTTTACTTGTAGAGTGCAAAGTACAAAGGAAAACAAAGAGTAACTATGGCGAAATAAATCAAAGCATGTCCCAGAATGATGGGCCTGAATGGATCAGGACAGAAGAAGGCGAAAGTCCTGTTAACGAGGTGAGACGATGCAGACACAGGCCAGGATGTGGGTATAGGCGAGAACAAGAGGGAAGACGGGGGCCCGAGACTCAGCATGGGGACAGGTGGGGGAGGGGAGGCACGGGCTCACCTGGAGCTGCTCCCGGAGGTGCCGCTATGACTCATGGGTAACATGCCGGAATGGGACGGCACCTGTAGGCTGGACCAGTTGTCATGGGAGGGCAACATGGACAGACAGGTAGACGAGCTGTCTGAATAAGCAGCTGCAAGTATAAAACAATAAATGAAGCAGGTATGTGGTGGGCAGTGTTACAGCGTCCTTAATATGGTCAATACAGAAAAGGCATGTTATCATGTTATGTATATACTGCCTCCAGTTACTTAATGCCTAACTTTAATACATTGATTGATTTGTTCACTGCTGCAGCCTGTGTCAACTTTCCTTTCAGACAGATGTAAAGTCCATTCTGTTTTTGTTCTGTGTAGTTTTTTTTGAACAGCATATGGCTGAATTCTGTTAAACCTCAGACTGAAGAAAATTGTGTTAATTGAAAAGCAAATATCAAAAACTCAGTCTGCAGGAATGTTTTTCTAAATATTTCTGTGGACTTTTGGAAATTTCACGAAATTCCATTGCTCCATTACATAAACACTGAGTGAGATTTCATTCCCATTACTGCAACGTATGAAGAGGATTATGACTTATTACTTTAGGTTATCGGACTGAGTGAGTTTTCGAAATTTGCTCTTCGATAACTGAAGCAGTGCTGTGAATGCAGAGGTTATATGCGTCGCATATCAACAGAACTGTATGTTTATGTCTTGTCTTAATTATTTTGATTAAATGTCTAACTATTCCCAATATGTGTGAACATACTTGGCCAAATAAAGCTGATTCTGATTCAGTCAGAGGGTAATCGTCGGTGTGCTGTACTATCGTGGTGACCCACACAGAGAGCTTAGGACCATGATTTCAGTGTGTGCTTGTGTGAGGGGACAGGCAGGGCGGCGGCTCACTGGGTGATGCACTCCTGTGGGTATAGGGGCTGGGATAGGGGGCGGAGCAGTTACTCCTCAAGGAGGAGTAACAGTCACAGCCGTGGGGGGAGGAGAGGGAGAGGGTGCTCCCAAACTGGGGGTGTGGGTTTGATGAAGAGCAGAGAGACCCTGAGCCTGGGATGAACCAGCTGCCTACTGAAACGAAAGCGGATAAAGACAGAAACTAGAACCTCAAACTAAACAACACAAACAACAATATCAAGTTATATTCAATCATTAAACCGTTATATATTTAATCTAAACAATAGTAATAAATATCGTTCCGATTCAAAATATCATTTACGGGTGAATCTTATGACTTGCATTGGGAAACAGGAAACGGGCCAAGCTGCAGGGCCAGTTCAAAGGCATAGTGCGAGGCGCCCAGAAAGGGGGCGAGGTCTGGGCGGAGTCAGCTAAAGAAGAAAAAGGCCTGACCTTTTTCTGGATGCTGTGGACTGTGTTTGTGTGTGAGCTGCAGCTGCATGTTCCTTACATTTTTTTTATTAACACCAGCACCGTGAGGTTTGGCCTGGACTGGGTCCTGTCCTGCACGGTTGAAGACATGTTGACTGATGGTCAGCCCGTGTTCTGTTGGATCCCACAGAAAGGAAATGGGAATCCCGTTTGGATCGGATGCTGACAGTTGAAAAAAAACTCATGTCTGTGTGTTATGAAAGAATATCAATAAATGTTTCCGAAAGGGGATGACTCATTTGGTAATTATTTACGGCTTATGTTATGGCTGAGAAATTTACAGTCTTTACTAAAGTCTGACTTCTTTCGAGTCACCTTTAATATAGATTGGACACTCTCTATGCTATGTACAATACTTATATAGATGGTACATGTTTACTTGCTTGCACAGATGGTTGATTAGGTAATTAGTGTAAGTGTGTGTGTGTGTGTGTGTGTGTCCAATCGCATGTATGTCCAAGGTCCATAGTAAGTAATATACACTGATCAAGAGATGCCTGAAAGTGGATGAAAGAGGACATTAGTGGGTGTATCACTTAGTGTAACGGGTGCAGGAAAATGAGCAGGACTGCAAGCCATATAATGACCCACTGTCCTTATCTAGCTCTTAATACAGTATGCATACAGTGATGTATCTACAATGGACAGCTACTATAAGCAGATAGCACAGTACAGGTGCTTAATCTGTATGCTATTTCCATCCATCCATTGTCCAAACCGCTTATCCTACTGGGTCACAGGGGGTCCGGAGTCTATCCCGGAATCAATGGGCACGAGGCAGGGAAGAACCCAGGATGGGGGGCCAGCCCATCACAGCTCACACTCACACACCATTCACTCACACATGCACACCTACGGGCAATTTAGCTACTCCAATTAGCCTCAGCATGTTTTTGGACTGTGGGGGGAAACCGGAGGAAACTAGCAGCTTTGTGTGGTAATTGTTTGTATTAAAAATACATTGGATCAAGTCAAATTATTTTTATGAAGAATTAACATCTAAAAGCTGCTAGTAGACCGTGGGAAAATAATTTTTCTATTTTCTTGCTGCCATCTCGTGGCCAAAAGTAGGTATTGCAATTTCCATCATATGTAAGAGGGCCTGCCCATCAGAGTAATGTACATCCTGTGACATGTATTGACTATCAAGACAAACTGAAACACGGTGTATTAGGCTGTCAATGAGTACTGGACTAGGGTGAAAAACTGCCTGATAATCTACCTATTAACTAGAAGAGTACAAACTGGAGACGGATCCCCTAATACAGAGGGATTAACGTCTGTGCCACATCCAGAACCATTCAGTGTAGGAGTCTGGTGGTTCTACTGGATACTGACAAGTACCCAGCCCCTTTGTTCCCTCTGATAATCATCAGTCCTCCTCTGAATGCCTTCACCACTCTATTCCTGAATAGGTACACATTTAAATATGCTAGCAAGATCAAGGTATTGGGATAACTGTTAGGTTCGCTGTTAAGAGAGTTGCAGTGAAAACCATCATACACAGTGGCCCTTTCTGGATAAGATTACCTCCCTCTGATCTAACAGGTCAAGATCAAAGCAAGGTGCATTGCAATGTCTGACACCCAGCACACTACAGCATATAAAATACAGGTATCCATCGCCTTCCGCATTTGGAACCAGGACCACTTGTTGCAAGTCAATTTGGGCGTATCTCAAGTTATACGAGAGAGGCAAGACATTAAGGACAGTATACACAGTACTGAAATAATAATGTACATATTAAACCACAGCACTTAATAAACAGATACTGCACTTACATTTCACAAAAAAAAAATAAAGCACAGATTGCACTAAGAAATCAAAAGATGCATGTGCTAGCAAACAGTGGGAGCTGAGGAAGAAGCAGTGGTGAAATACTTTATTGTACAGTACAGTAAGTTTCTTTTTATAGAATGAAATAGCATACAGGGGGCGGCATGGTGGTGCAGTGGTTAGCACTGTTGCCTCACACCTCTGGGACCCGGGTTCGAGTCTCTGCCTGGGTCACATGGGTGTGGAGTTTGCATGTTCTCCCCATGTCGTCGTGGGGTTTCCTCCCGCAGTCCAAGAATATGCTGAGAATATGCTGAGGCTAACTGGAGTTACTAAATTGCCCGTAGGTATGCATGTATGAGTGAATAGTGTGTGAGTGTGCCCTGTGATGGGCTGGCTCCCCATCCTGGGTTGTTCCCTGCCTCGTGACCCCCCACGACCCAGTAGGATAAGCGGTTTGGACAATGGATGGATGGATGGAAATAGCATACAGATCTTATAAGCACCTGTACTGTGCTATCTGCTCATAGTAGCTGTCCATTGTAGATACATCACTGTATGCATACTGTATTAAGAGCTAGACAAGGGTCATTATATGGCTTGCAGTCCTGCTCATTTTCCTGCACGCGTTACACTAAGTGATACACCCACTAATGTCCTCTTTTATCCACTTTCGGGCATCTCTTGATCAGTGTATATTATTTACTATGGACCTTGGACATACATGCGATTGAACACACACACACACTTACACTAATTACCTAATCATCCATCTGTGCAAGCAGGTAAACATTTACCATCTATGTAAGTATTGCACATTGCATAGAGAGTGTCCAATCTATATTAAAGGTGACTCAAAAGAAGTCAGACTTCAGTAAAGACTGTAAATTGGCAGCCATAACATAAGCCGTAAATAATTACCAAATGAGTCATCCCCTTTCGGAAACATTTATTGATATTCTTTCATAACACACAGACATGAGTTTTTTTTCAACTGTCAGCATCCTTCTCGATTGTCAGAAGCTCTGCGCTAGAGGGAGGTTTACTGGTCTTATACTCTTCTGGCACCTTGTGTGATTCCTGACTTGGGACATCAGTTTGGCTCCTTCTGTATGTGGTTTACATTGTATTTGTTCTTTAAAGTTGCCCCTTCAGAATTAGACAGTGTAACCAGCTTGCCACATATTGCCTGGATGACATAAGGTCCGGTAAAATCCGGTTCCGTTCTTCCTCCTTTCCGTCCCCGCTTCCTCATGTTGAACAGAAGCGCCTCATCTCCAACATGATAAACTGTGTTTTGGTACCTCTTTTGTATTCGTTTACCACATGCCTGCTTCTGTTTTTCCTGTGACTAGGAGATGTTTTCAGCTGTTGTTGCTTATTGTCTCAACTACTTTATTTTTTTCATCAAAAAACGTGCCGTAGCTTTTCTCATCGGGAAGAATAATTGTGGAAAGCTGAAGTGGAAAAACATTCATAGCAAATTATTATTATTCACAGATCATTATAAAGAGTCATTTTCTAAAAGCATTAAGAACAATGTAATTTGCTGTTTCAAGATATGTTTTTAAATAACTACTTGTCAGTCATAAGAAACTCTTCAACACACATGATCCGATCTTGCCACAAATCATTTTTAATCTCACTTTTGTTGCCAGCAGTTCAGACATTAATGGCTGTGTGTTGAGTTATTTTGAGGGGACATCAAATTTACACCATTATACAAGCTGTACACTGATTACTTTACATTCTATCAGAGTTTCATATCTTTAACGTTGTCCCTTGAAAAGATATAATAAAATATTTACAAAAATGTGTGGGGTGTACTCACTTTTGTGAGATACTGTATATTAAGGGATTGATTGTCAATAATATCAGTAATTCCTGATGTAATGTTAAAAGAATAGAGCCTGTCTCACACAGTTCTAAAACAACCTCAAAAACAGACTTACCATTTTATGTCATCATTCGTTTTCTCATCCAGGCCATTGGTTTGGGGATGATATGCAGCAGTGATCAACGGCAGAACAGGGGCTCTGAACGCAGTATGGATTAAAAAGGAATTAACCATCTCTCTCAATATAAAATTAGGATCATTTATTCTCTACAGAGGCCCCCATAGAATAGTGCATCCATCCCCTCACTCATGTTTAGACAGACGTAAGGCAACAGGCCAATGACATTCAGAACAGCAACAACATCAACAATTGTACAGCTAGTTTTAAAATTTAATAAAAAAGACAAACCAATTAGGTAATATTAATGAAATTATTAAAATGTGCAGATTAATAGTCAGAAATAATTTGCGATTTTAAGAGCGGAAAGGATACATTAAAACTCAATTACATTTATCCCTTAATAATAAAAAAAAGGTTTTTGAATTTTACATCATGATAAATGAGAACTATATGTGATTACTAATTACTGTTGACTAATTTCCTGTCTGGACGTTTCCCTCCTCATTGTTAAAAGTCATTATATGTCTGGGTGCCAGTCAGTGGAAGCACACAGACATGTTGGCCAGCTGTCATATTCATTCAGCACCAGCCCATCAAGTAGAGAATTCAGCACCACGGACAGTGACCTGTGTTACAATGACATCAGGTCATTGGCTCTAAATATTTTTCTAGAAATAACTAAATGGCTCTATTGTAGAAATTTCCAGCCAGAGTCTTGTGGTGCGTTCGTTTTTCTCTCGGAACTTGGAAATTCCAAATTGGGTGACATCACATCCAACAATCTCCCGTTCAAGCTAGCACAACTCGGAACAAACATGGCTGCCTCCATGAATACGCTGCTGTGTTGTTGCTTTATATTTTAGCAGTTATGGAGTAAGATTATTATTTCAGACAAATAAACAAGAAACAGGAACTAGTCAAACCACATTAAAAGCTTTATAAAGTATTTTAGTACATTCATAGCGATATTCTTTTTTCGAGAGGCAAACAAACTACAAACAAACCAAAAACACTAACAAGTCTGGTAAAAATCTGATATTGCATGTTAGGATACTGTTTACGGTCACAATATGGTATTCTCTAAATCGAACACGTGCAATTACATTAATAATTACTAATAATTATAAATAATAATAATAATAAATGGGCGGTATGGTCGTGCACTGGTTAGCACTGTTGCCTCACACCTCTGGGACCCAGGTTCAAATCTCCGCCTGGGTCACATGTGTGTGGAGTTTGCATGTTCTCCCCATGTCGTCGTGGGGTTTCCTCCGGGTACTCCGGTTCCCCCCCACAGTCCAAAAACATGCTGAGGCTAATTGGACTTGCTAAATTGCCCGTAGGAATGCATGTGAGAGTGCATGGTGTGTGTGAGTGTGCCCTGCGATGGGCTGGCCCCCCATCCTGGGTTGTTCCCAGCCTCGTGCCCATTGCTTCCGGGATAGGCTCCGGACCCCCCGTGACCCAGTAGGATAAGCAGTTTGGAAAATGGATGGATGGGATAATAATAAATTTAACAAAATAAACATTTTTAAGGATTTGTAAAATAGAATTAATGTTGAGTGTGTAAGCCGCCATGTTGAAATTACGTCACAGGGGCAACTCGGACAAGAAGATTCTGTCAGACATTAACGTCATAAAAGAGGCGTTTCTAATGGGAAGTGATGTTTTTCGTGACGTTTTTGTCCGAGTTGGAGTGAAATAATCAAACGCAGCATGTGTTCCTATTTGAAGAGAATATTCTATTTTTATTCTAAGGAACTACAGAAAATCAGCTCTGCATGTGATCTCCCCTTTACTGCTCGAGCAGGGCACACGCACATCAACAAGTGTCAAGGCAGCAAGTGCATGCAAACAACTTCTCAGGACGGTTACAGTATAGGACCTTCAGAAAGAGCCAGACTGCGGCGTCATTCAGAGATTCCATTGTCTAAGGCTTGCACTAAAACATTACAGCATATTTAAACAAAGTAGCATGGCACCTGTGTCAGAATCCCTCCCTGCCTTGTTCTGTTCTCTCTTTGTTGTCCCCATTTAGCCAGCACATGTCACTGGCCATCCTGACTCCTCTTTTGATTGTGGGTTTTAAGGATATCAGTGGGTCTGTGTTTTCATAATTGTCCCCCAGGCCACCATGCTGCTCAGCCCTTGATTCCAACTACAGTTGCAATCAGGTGGTTCTCAATCTACTAGGACTGTATAACAGGATTGGCCACCTGTTCTACCTTTACTCGTTCAGCCGCATTCATGAGTCTGGCCTATAGGTTATTCAAATTTTGTCCTGCCAAATTTACCGGACAGGAGGTGGACACTGCAAATGAATGTGTGAATACTCCAATACCTACATCTTTACAAGTTACCTGAAGTGGTTTGGTAAATGATTGTGAGGTTGGAAGTCCTTCTTGATGTCTGTTTGCAGCTCATCCACCAGCAACTGCACGAGTTGTCGCTCCCAGAGGGAATCCCACTCTCGGTCCGCTGGAGGGTCCATCTCACTGTAGCTGGAGTATGTTTCCATCAGTCACTTGGCGTGGGGCTCACAGAATTTACCAGGCTCCTGTTTAATCTGACGCACCTTAGTCCAGTCCATGCATCTGGGGAACTTCTCTGAAAATCTCTGGCAGATTCTTTGCAGCTATACTTGATATTGGGTACTTGCCGCAACTAAGTAATGGGTTGTTGAATCAAAGTCCCGTTCCATGTCAAAAATAACCCCATTTTAGGGTTTTGTTAAACAACTGGTCTAATTTGGATGCAGAGGTTCTGCACGGAAGGCCCAGTCTCTGAAGGGCTGTGGCATAGCGAGGCCTGTTCTGCCTGGAATCCGGCAGGTCACTGGCAACATCCCCCAACTCCTTCATCTATAAGGTCGGGAAACCAGAACGTTTACTCCCCCTTATGGATAAGGACATACCAACGTTGGGGCAACTCCTGCTGCCTGAGTCTTCAACCAAGTCCAAAACAAAAGTATACAATGTTAGGAAGGGTAATTCAATGGTATGAGACTGAAACTAGAAACTGTAAATCGGATGGAGTTAAATAGCAATACTGTGGAAGAGGCATGGGAATTTTTTAAAAGCACATTGTTGCAAGTGCAAAAGAACTTCATACCCGTTTCCAGAAAAACTAAATCTAGGAAACTGCAACCAAGCTGGTGTCATGACCTGCTTGTACGATCCTCGTGTGTGCCACGCCCCCTCATTAACCATGTGTGCTGCCCCGATTGTAACCAGCTGTTTTCTGTCAGTTTGAGTAGTCCTGTGTATTTAGTCCACATTCAAGTCTGTTTCCCCAGTCCTGTCATTGAAATCTCTCGCTGTTGGTACCTGTTTTCATCAATAAACCCTCATTCCCGACTCTCCGTTTCCCGGATCCTTGATTCCTCGCTTCCTGCCTGTTCGTCCAGCACGCGATGTCACAGGTGGTTTACTACGAAAATTAAGAATAAAGTCAGGAGCAAAAGGGCTTTCTTCCACAAATGGAAATTAACTAATGATTTCAAAATAAAGCAGGAGTATCTAAGTCTACAGGTTTAGTTAATAACAGTTATAAGGATGACGTTAAAAGTTTCTTCCAATATTTTAACTCCGAAAGAGCTCTAAAAGCTGAAAATCACTCATTTGCAGGATAGTAAGGGCCTTATAATTGAAAATGAAATTGATATAAATGAGTTTAATGATTATTTTACAATGGCTGTTCACAGTAGAATAGCTTACCACCATTTAGTACAAATACAACGATGTCTATGACCAATATATGTATAACTGAGGCTGATGTGGTACAAAGCCTAGCTAAGCTCAAAATAAATAAATCGCAAGGCCCTGATGGCATCTTATCTATAGTTTTAAAAGAGATGAGGGGTATTATTAGCCAACCTTTAACTTTACTATTCCAGAAATCATTATCTGCTGGTGTGGTATCTTCTGATTGATGTTAGATCATGTCTCATGTCCAGAGAGGCTACAACAGGATCTGGATTTAATTAGCGACTGGGCTCATACGTGGCAGATGAAATTTAACATAGATAAATATAAGGTAATCCATGCAGGGAGCAGAAATATAGTAAATATAGTAAAGTACAGATATTTTATGGGTTCCACTGAAATAAAGGTAGCTGATTACGAGAAAGATCTCGGTGTGTATGTTGATACTTCCATGTCCCACTCTTGCCAGTGTGGGGAAGCATTAAAAAAAGGCAAAAGGATGTTGGATTAAACTCCACACACCTAGAGATGTAAGTCAAGAGAAGTGATGCTACGATTATATAATTCCTTGGTAAGATCCCACCTAGAATACTGTGTGCAGGTTTGGTCACCATACCTTCAGAAGGACATTGCTGCCTTGGAAAAGGTGCAACGTAGGATGACTAGAATGATTCCTGCACTTAGAGGAATGTCTTATGAGGAGAGGTTCGCTGAGCTGAATCTGTTTAGCCTCAAGCAAAGGAGACTATGGGGGGACATGATCCAGGTATATAAGATTCTAACAGGTCGGGATGCTGTTCAGCCAAATGACCATTTCAATATTAATTTAAAATACTAGAACTCGTGGCCATAGTGGAAATTAGCTGGAGAACATTTAAAAATGAATCTGAGGAAGCACTTCAATTCAATTCAATTTTATTTATATAGCGCTTTTAACGACATGCATTGTCACAAAGCACTTTACATTTAACCGGCCAGAACCCCACCAAGCAAGCCTGAGGCGACAGTGGCAAGGAAACTCCCTCTAGCAGGAAGAAACCTTGAGTGGAACCTAGACTCAGAAGGGGACCCCATCCTCCTCTGGGCGACCAAGGAGCATGAAACTGCATTTACATTGACATTCATTAGAGTTCATATAGTTATAAAGTCCCAGTTGGTTTCATGTAGTTATATCCAGGAGTCCAGGTGCGGGTTCACACGGTGTAGTCGGCTCGGTATCAGCTCGAAAAAGAGAAGATGGAGAAGAGTTATTGCCCTACACCTAACCGGCAGGACTAAAGCAACTATGACAGCCTGCCTAAAAGAGTGACCTGGAAGGAAGCACAGGCATGAGGGTTTACAGAGGTTTTGGCGTCAAGCCACCTCCCATCCACAGCTTAAGTGATCGGCGAGAGTGGCAGGACGACAGCACCAATCCCCCCTTTCCCCTTCAATCTCAAATAACTATGAACCTCCAGATTTCCCATTCACCTTAGAAAAGAAGATTTAACTATCCAAAAGACTGGCGAAAGAGGTACATCTTAAGCCTTGACTTAAAAGCAGAGATTGTGTCTGAGTTCCGAACACTAATAGGAAGTTTATTCCATAGCTGTGGTGCTTTATGAGCAAATGCTCTTCCCCCAAAGGTAATGTTCTTTATTCTGGGTACGGATAGAATACCTCCATCTCGTCATCTAAGTGTATGATTCGGAACGCAAATGAGGTCACTCACATACTGCGGTGCAAGACCATTTACAGCTTTATAGGTTAAGAGCAGTGTTTTGTAGTCAACACGAAATCTAACTGGCAGCCAGTGCAGTGAAGATAAAATTGGGGTAATATGATTATATGTTTTAGTTTAACTATTGCTAGTAGCGGTTCAATCAATGCTGGGAGCATCGCTGAATAATTTTGATGGAACAGGGTCTAGCATACAAGTAGATGAATTTGAAGATAAAATTAAGTACATCAGTTCTGACTGGTTAACCAATATTCAATATTCAAAATGTTCTGTTTAATTGAGCATATTTTTGGTCAAAAAGTTTCATAAAGTCGTCACTGGAAAATAACCAGTGGTCTGGTTATTAGTCAGCTTGGACACCATAGTAAATAGGAATCTAGGATTATTTTTGTTTATTTCAATTAGTTCTGATAGATACTAGATGATTTGGTGGCACTAAGAGCCTTTTTGTAGCTACCCATAGCCTCTTTCCATGCTAGTTCGAACACCACTAGTTTAGTATGATGCCACTTACATTCTGTAAGGACATAAAACTTATAGGTCCTGCAGGCCCCAACTCTGATCAGCCTGCATCAGTCTATTTCAGAGCTCCGCTGGCCCAGGCAAGACTGGACTCAACTCGTCAAACCACCCCTTTTAAGGAAGGCAAAGGCCTGCCGGCTCCTGAGAGACTGGATAGGAATAACTGGAGCAGCACAGAAAAAGCAAGACCTTTCACCCCCGGAGTGACCAGAGTTCCACAATCAATCCACAGCAACAACAGCTGTCAGCCTCCAGACACAGACACCTTTTCCACTATAAACAGGATAACTCAGCACACATAGATGTTAGGGACAAATACACGCATGTTTGGTCTCGTTTGAATAGGCATGAGACGAGGAGTATTATACTCTCAGATTTAAGGCAGTATAGCTTTTCCTAAGAGAAATACAGAAACTTCGGCTCAACCCACCAAACTGAGAGAGATTCTCTCATGGTAGAACAAGGGAATTACAACCACCCCCTAAAGTGATCTGATTGGCTGGGGACTTGAGAACCAAGGTCAGCAATGCCCCTAAAATTAACCATTGACCGAAATTAGTCAGTCTTCAGAAACATGCCATCACCTGGTCTGGATACTTAAGGAAGGGCTTCAGAAGTAGTCGGGGAGTCACTCTGTAATCAGAGCTCCCGCAGAGAACTGGGTGAAAGTCTATCTGTAGTCAGATACTTTCCACAGAACTTTGTTCACTCTCAGCTGAGGAATGTGATTGTTTAATATTGTATTTGTCCAAATGTATTTACAAGTATGTGTCCACATGTCAATAATTGTATATTGTAGTATTTTTAATAAATGTTGTTTCGATTACTTTATGACTGTCTGATTTGCTAACTTCTTCATAAACTTTCCAGATTGGACTTCTATCCTTATTAGGACTATGGTGGTAAATACTATCTTGCAGCCTCTGGGTTAAATCCCATTTATTTATCCGGGTCCCAAACTTGACTGCCCAAGTTAAGTTAGGTGGATACCAAAACTACACCTCTGGAGTTCGCACACGCTGATGACAGGTACCGGTCTACCCTCTGAGGGGCGTACACACTATGTTCCTAGGCACCGGGCATAGTCCCTGAGACGCTCACATGGTAAGACAATGGGTGGCATCGGCGGAGGCCCAAAGTAAACCTCGTACAACCTTTTTTATTTTTAACTGAGCAATTTTCTCTAGTGGAATTAAGCATAGATGCTAAATAATCCGTAATGCTATCAAGTTCAGCAGAATTCGACATTAGTTTGGTTGAAAACGATAGCTCAGGGAGGTTATCGATAAAGTTACTTGCTGTATTTGACGTGATTGTACGTTTGGCATATAGAAGCGAGTCGGGGGGCTAATATTTTGAGCAAGGGAAATATTGAACGCAATAAGATGATGGTCAGAGATAATACTGGACTGAGGCAGTAGAGTTGAATACATGATATGAAGACAACTGGATCACAACTGGATCACGGGGGAATCATAAGCAGGGAAGAACACACAGGCAAACAGCAGCAGCAACATTAAAGGCAGGACTGAGAAGCACATTTATACAAGGCTAAGCAGGGAGCAAACTAGAGGCACCTGAAATGAGTAACACAAGGGCAGGAAGGAGAGGTAAAACAAACGCGGAACAGGCATGGCACGTTATACCACACTAGGGAGGAAACGGGAGGTTCAGGAGGGCAGGGTGTGGCAGGGATCCGTTTAAAAATTTAATTTTGGCTTGTACAAACCTTGGTAAAAGCTGCAAAAGATCGATCAACCACTTTCTGAGCTATTGTCTTAACAAACAAAGCATCTGTTGGGGTGGCGGTGTCTGGGGAATACCATGTGTAATACACCTTGTGAAGATTTATATGTAAAACAAAATATTTTTTGATTCTATCACACATATAGAAATTATCCATCCATCCATTTTCCAAACCGCTTATCCTATTGGGTCGCGGGGGGTCCGGAGCCTATCCCAGAATCAATGGGCACGAGGCAGGGAACAACCCAGGATGGGGGGCCAGCCCATCGCAGGGCACACTCACACACCATCCACTCACACACACACACCTACGGGCAATTCAGCAACTCCAATTAGCCCCAGCATGTTTTTGGACTGTGGGGGGAAACCGGAGTACCCAGAGGAAACCCCACAACGACATGGGGAGAACATGCAAACTCCACACACATGTGACCCAGGCGGAGACACGAACCCGGGTCCCAGAGGTGTGAGGCGACAGTGCTAACCACTGCACCACCATGCCGCCCCCTATAGAAATTATTCTAGGTTTAAATAGTAATTTAGCTGAGTAACTAGGCTGAAATTCTAGATAGTTGCAATTTTAAGAATTATTACTATTATTCACAGCTTTTAAGCATGCAGTTGGATGACGGATGGATGGATATTCAGCCACCAGAAATGCCAATTGTTGTTAAGAGGATCAAAGTCTGCAAAGTAGTATGCAGGGTTTAAGGCCAGAACACAGCATACTCTCCGACAGAAAGCATAAAGTTCACTGGGGGAATTTCTGTGGCCACTGCCTGAACAGCATGTGTGGAGAATGTTTATGAGGGTCGAGCCATGCAGAGCTGCTGGCCCTGGCATGTAATGATGAATCACAAATCAGTTAAAAATCGGTGCAAATGCATGAAGATTTAAACCGGCTGATGTGGAAAATGAATCACTATTGTAGGAGTACTTCACAGTACTTTAACAGAAAAACTGGTGTAATATTACATTTGATTTCACAATGTGAGTTTGACGTCAGATGTCACTGCGTATCACGTCGACATCGTACGTCAGTTTTTGGTTTTGAGCGAACGCGAGATGATGAATGAATTTGAAACTGAGGACGGCACAGTGGTTAGTGCTGGCTTCGGTCCAGGGCCCTTTCTGTGTGGAGTTCGCATGCTCTCCCCGTTTTCGCCGGGGACTCCAGGTTCCTCCCACGGTCCAAAAGCATGCAGGATAGGTTGACTGGTGAGTCTAAATTGGCCCTGTAGTTGTGTGAGTGTGTGCGACCTGCGGTGTGTAGGTGACTGCCTGGGCTTGGTTCCTGTCTGCGCCCCTTGTTCCCGGGATAGGCTCCGGTCTCCCCCGCGATCCCAGTTGGGATTAAGTGGTTTCAGAAAATGGATGGATGGACGCACCGCCCGATCTTCAATTGGCGGTGTGGCAGCATATTAGCTTTCCGGTAATCACAAACGAGGAGGAAACAGCGAGAAAAGCACAGACAAGACATAAACTGCATGCAAACATTGTAATAGACTGATAACATACACAAACAGGTCCACTGGCACCACCGTGAGCTGAGTGAAGATTATTAAAAGGGCAAAGCACGCTAAAAAGCTGCACATGCAAACCTTAGCTTATTTATTTGATTTATTTTTTTTTATTTACTTATTTTGATTTGGGATTTTTTTCAACAGTATTTTATTCAAATTCAGTTGCACTGTTCACAACAGTGTCAACAGTTCAGAAAGATAAATATAAGAATATTTTTTAATATATTTGTCTGCAGCTCATTCTGCAAAAAATGAGAAAATTGAACTCAGAATCGTGAATCGTATCAAATGGTGAGTTGAATGTATCGTTACATCCCTAGTTCTTACAGTAGTACTATGGTATGGTGGAGCCACATGACAGGAAGGCAGTACATTGCGAAGTCTGTTAAGAACATCATTCGCACTGAACTGCCCTCCATTGACCAGCTGTACTTTAACTGCCACAGTAACAAGGTTCAGTCTATAATCCAGGACTCTGACCACCATCCACAAACACTGACTAGCAGATTCATGAACAGCTTCATTCGCCAAACAATTCAAACCTGCAGCTTTTGCATCCCCTGTAACAGTCATTTCCACGGCAGCTGCACTGTACAGCTGTTACTGCACTTTATCCACCACTGACCACGTATCATCCAGTTTTGTCCTGCTTTGTATCGCACTGTTTCTGCACCATGTTGTCTTGTACTCCCTTGTGTTGTTATGCACCATCTGTGTTGTTCTGAGCAGTGCCATGATGCAATATTACAAAAAGATCTTGAGGAAATGCAGAGTTCTGGAGGAGATTCTCACAGATCATGGCATGTGTTTATACTGAAGAAACTGTACAAATTGCTAGACATAAAACACAGGACTGGCAACTGTGGTACGTTTTAACACCTTGATAAAAAACTTAAAATCCATAGTAAGTAGGACAACCTCATAGAACCTTTACTAGTCATTGTTCAGAAGATTAACACGGATTAAAAACCATTACTATGAAAGCACGCTAATCAGTTAAGTTGATTATGTGGAGAGAGAGAAAAAAAACTGTCTTTGAAAAAGATCAACCATAGAACGAAGCTGCAGCATTGACACCCCCTAGTGGTGATTTGAAGATAGTTCTGTCTGTAGCAGCTAAGCAGTAGATTTGGCGTCAGGTGCCATGACAAACTCAGTGCTGCTCGGTTTGAACGGCAGAAGCACAAAAATAAAGGGGGCATCTACTGCACGCCCCCCACCCTTGAAAATGGTACAAATTATCATGCAACAGTTTTCTTAAGTAAGTCTTTTTGGGCGTCTGCAGAAACCTCCACGATGCGATTGCCCTGATTAAGAAGTGCGCAGCGGATACAATTTGGGATGCATCGTTCATCCGATTTATTAATATATAATTATTAGTATGTCTATATTATTTTAGAAACGTTACTTGACGAATATTTTTCATTGAGATTGATTCCCCGTTTAAAATTTTGGTGACACTTCATATTTTTTAAGAGAGACAGACAATTTGACGCATGCAATTTGCAGAAATATGTTGTGCCGCTATAAAGTACACAGGCAGCATGACAAACATAAGTACTCACTGAAGCCACGACATACGCCCGGCTGGCCCCAGCGGTACCCCTAAGAAGAAGGCTTTTTTCACAACCCACGACCATCACGAGGGCAAAAAAAACTGAATAGCCTAGAATTTAGTTAATTACAAGGCACATATTTATTGGAGCAAGAGCTCTAACATAAAACTACCTTGTAATTATAAAGTATTATGGCTGTGAACAATGTACAAACAGGCACAGAAAGTAAAATACTCCAAAAATGCAAAGAACCTAAATATTTTTGTTTCCACCGATTCACTCTTGATGTGTTAGGAGTCACAGTTCAGTAGCCTATTCTTCAGTATCTGCATTTAAGACCACCAACTGCTCTTTCTCCTCCTTCGCTCGTCGGCTCAGAGTATTGGACTTGGTAAGTAATGTTGCCCTTTTGGTTCCAGCAGCACTCTCTGCTTCCTCTGCCATGTGCTCAGCATCCTTTTGTAAACTCTCACATACACTTTCCAGTGAGACTCTCTTCCTCTTGAGTTCCTCAAGTTTTCTTTTTTGCTTTTCGCTCATCTTTCACCTTTGGTCAGAGGCGCTTTGGTTGCTCCCCCACACACTCTGACATGGTCGCATATAAGCCTCTGTGCAACAACTGTTTCCTCTGATAAGTTGCAGGTCTCCACCTCTATTCGTTCCACTTCGGCTTGCCCATAGGACAGCAGCAGCAAGTTCTTGCAGAACATCCAGAGGTCAGGATAAGGCCCACTAACTTTTTGATGTAAAAAGACATCAACTTTGGATGGTGCTGAAGGAATGAAGGATATAAAATCCAAGCCTTTTGCCTCATTGTGCAGGTGATTATCAGACTGCTGGGATATTGCATCACCTGTAATTACATTAATTACAGTAGATTAGATGCAGATCAACAATGTCAATACACAGAATCACATGTAGAATAGGAAAGTGATTTATAACCCAATTTTCCTATGATACCATAAATGTGCAATCATTTTAATTTAATCTTGAGATATCTCTAGGCTCATCAAAGAAAATATAACTGGGCTGATGCTTCTTTTCAAACACCAAGAGTCGGTCTTCTAAATACTGCTAAAATCTACGTGTTAACACTATTCAGTTCAGGGACGGATTATGGGTTGTGTGGGCCCCTGGGTAAAACGTTCGCGAGGCCCCCCCCCACCACCACCACCTGCACCACCACCACAACCACCACAAGTCAAGGGCCCTTGGCAGCCAAACACCCTCCCTATAGGGTCAGGGGACCTTGTAGGCAGAGGATCAAAGAATGTAGGCCCTCTAAAATAGACAAACGAAAATACATTGCTGATAAGCGTTGCAAATTGTTTTGGGCTTGGGGCCCACGGGCCCCCTGCACCCCAAGGGCCCCTGGGCAGCGGCCCCGCTAACCCGGTTTGTAATCCGTCCCTGATTCAGTTAGATGTGAAAAAAGAAAAGCATAATTTAAAAATAATATTCTGAACTATCCTATTCTTATCCTATGATTTACCAGCAGATATCCTGCCTGCCAACCGATTCTCCTGCGCAAACTTCTGCATGAGATTTCTCCTTTTCTGCTGGCAGTTATCTGGCTGGTGTGCATTTTGTTTGGGTCCAAGCACGTCATCTCATGTACAATCGAGTACTTCAGAGGGCATTTATCCAAGGCCTTTTTGCACATTTTTGAGAGCACAATCTGGCAATTTTTTTTAATCTGAAGGACACCAAGGTCACTTCCACTGCCTTTGGCTCCTGACTGTCTCTGACAAAAAGATGGTTTGTCAAATTTCCAGAATCTTTCTGCACACTCAGCCCAAGGTTAACACTACCTCAGCTGTACATATCAAACCAGCTCAAACTCCATGTTATTCACATATTTTTTACTTCACAATTGTTTGATACATTTGTATGTAAAGATACCAGTGAATTCACAGAAGTCCCACCTTGATGACAGCCATTCCTATATCCACCTCCTTTGGACTGAGCCAGAGTTTTTGCCTGTACAACAGCTGTACATGTTGCTACACAACACTTAAACATTCTATTTCCTCAATGAACTATTTTTTTGCAGCAAAAGCCATGAAGCAGCAATAAAATCTTTAAAATATGCTTACCAATAAATATGGTTCTCCCATTTAAACACATGTAAAGATAAACCATGGATATTTAAAAATCATGGGTTCGTTAATGAGTTTAAATGTTATTGAATGGCTTACCTTAAACTTCTCCAGTAAGTCTTCAGCGGTGGAGTGGCTCATGTATTGTGATCCCAGAACCAGGACTGCACTCGAGAGCCATTCTCATAATTCACCCAATACCTGACATGCACATCCAGTTGTTTTCTTTTGATGGTCCTGTTCATACTTACGTCAAACATGACAACGAAGCTCCCTTTTAATATATGGAGCGAGTCCAAATCGCGCAAGAAAAGCGGTTTTATCTTTACCACAAGTGACCCTGCGAGTCAGGGAACATCACCCTGGAGACGGTGTGAATGTCATCATTGGACGTATAGGAGTGATGTCGGCAAACCGTTTGCAAAGCCCATAGCACTTCTGCTTTCAGTGTGGGTTGAGGAGGATGTACTGAAGGCATTATTTGTCATGGGATCCGGAGACACTGCCAAAACGGGTGTAGGCCTATCTTTAGAGGTTGTACTTATCTCCACTGAATAAACATTTGAGGAAAATTTTTAGGTTAAAATCTGGGCTTATTCTATACTGAACAAAAATATAAACGCAACACTCTTGTTTCTGCTCCCATTTTTCATGAGATGGACTTAAAGACCTACAATTCATTCCAGATACACAATATTACCATTTCTCTCAAACATTTCTCACAAATCAGTCTAAATGTGTGATAGTGAGCACTTCTGCTTTGCTGAGATAATCCATCCCACCTCACAGGTGTGCCACATCAAGATGCTGATCTGACATCATGGGTAGTGCACAGGTGTACCTTATACTGCCCACAATAAAAGGCCACCCTGGAATGTGCAGTTTTTTGCTTTATTGGGGGTCTGGGGACTCAGAACCGGTCAGTATCTGGTGTGACCACCATTTGCCTCATGCAATGCAACACATCTTCTTCGCATAGAGTTTATCAGATTGTCAATTGTGGCCTGTGGAATGTTGGTCCACTCCTCTTCAATGGCTGTGCGAAGTTGTTGGATATTAGTGGGAACTGGTACACGCTGTCGTATACGCCGGTCAAGCACATCCCAAACATGCTCAACGGGTGACATGTCCGGTGAGTATGCTGGCCATGCAAGAACTGGGACATTTTCAGCTTCCAAGAACTGTGTACAGATCCTTGCAACATGGGGCCGTGCATTATCTGTCTGAGTGGCTGGTCTCAGACGATCTTGGAGGTGAACCTGCTGGATGTGGAGGTCCTGGGCTGGTGTGGTTACACGTGGTCTGCGGTTGTGAGGCCGGTTGGATGTACTGCCATATTCTCTGAAACGCCTTTGGAGACGGCTTATGGTTGAGAAATGAACATTCAATGCACGAGCAACAGATCTGGTTGACATTCCTGCTGTCAGCATGCCAATTGCACGCTCCCTCAATGCTTGTGGCATCTGTGGCATTTTGCTGTGAGACAAAACTGCACATTCCAGGGTGGCCTTTTATTGTGGGCAGTATAAGGTACACCTGTGCACTACCCATGATGTCAGATCAGCATCTTGATGTGGCACACCTGTGAGGTGGGATGGATTATCTCAGCAAAGCAGAAGTGCTCACTATCACACATTTAGACTGATTTGTGAGAAATGTTTGAGAGAAATGGTAATATTGTGTATCTGGAATGGATTGTAGATCTTTAAGTCCATCTCATGAAAAATGGGAGCAAAAACAAAAGTGTTGCGTTTATATTTTTGTTCAGTGTACATTGATTTACAGAATCAAATTTAAAAAACAAAGATACACTGATTTTATACAGATTACTAACTTTTGGGGATCACAATACAAATCTAAATATTTTAGACAAGTTACTTATCTGCTTATTGAATGGTGGACGAAAAAAATATCTGTATAGTGTCCATTATCTAAAACCCCGCAATGACGTAGTTTGTGTTGTTCTTAAAATAATATTAACTTAAACGGTCAATCTGATTTTCTGGAGGAAAAATAATAGTTTTGATGAATCAACAGCTTGGGAAAATAGTCGCTAGATTAATTCAAAGAAAAATTGTCTGTAGTTGCACCTCAACAGTATAACCAGTGATAATACTATATAAATAAAATTAAAGTAATGGCACCAGCATAGACAGACACAGTAACAGTACAGAATGAGGTAACAGTGGCAGTGTGAGGAAATGTCAGCGTCACTGGCTGGTTAACAGCAATGGGGAGGAAACTTGTCTCTAAATCTGGAAATGCTTGTGCAGATGGATGGATGGAAGGTGAAAAGTGACAGTGCTGGGTGGCTAGAGTCTCTCAAGGTGCTGCTTGCTTTTCTGAGGCAGCACCTGAAGACGATGCCTTTGACCGCCAGAAGCTGTGTGCCCGAGGAACTGGAAGCTGTTGAAGCCTCTACAGCATCCTCTGCGATGTAGATAGGACTTTGGGGAGTCATCCGTTTGCGAAAGTCCAGGATCAGCTCCTTGGTTTCTCTAGCGTTGAGGGTGATGTTGTTATACATGGTGAAGAGCTGGGCCTACAAATCCCAGCATTCAAGAGGTGAAAATACAGACTTAGAGGGAATTTGGGAAAAGTGAAAAAATCCTCTTTACTCGTGTCTGTATAAATCTCACCAAGCGTAACTTTGCAGATTAAAGACTGGCTGAGAGTGTAAATGTAAACGCTGATAAGGAGTCAGGAACAAAGTGCTCATGTAGTGCACACCTGGGTCCAGAGGGCCCTTGTTCAGATGGAAAACTGAACAGGCATCTTTTGTGCTAAATGACAGCCGGTGCTGCTCAAGATGATGGACACTATGGGGAAATAAAAAAAAAAAGAGTTTTGAATGAAAAGACACACAAGAGTAACAGTGCAGCCTTGGTCACGTCTCCCCAGCTCATGACTGGACCAGGCTCCACATTGACCCCAAAACTGGCTTTACACACAGGAAACTCACTGAAACTCAACACAACATTGTCCTGATCTTGCCTGGGGAGTTTCACCTGGTTACTGAGATGACCGGCAGCACAGACAGTCTTACCAGCAACAGATATGCTATTAAGGGGTGCGAAGCGTCTGCTGCCAGCACATGGCTTTATATCTGTCGGCTGCATTTGCGCTGCTCCTCCCTCCTATAAAGAGGACAGTTGAACAGCAGTGTGAAGAAAGGGCACAGAAGCAGAAGTCAGTGGAAAAAGCCCCATTACTAACCCTAAGCCCAACTTACTGCAAACAGCCCACTGTATTTCATATGTCTGCTTCATATTTTCCATTTAATTGCCATAATCTCTGGCAGTCAGTGACAAAAGTTATTTACCCTTAAACAGTACTGAGATTGAGTAGAGTGAGGTACTTAAGCGGTATTATGGAAGAATAAAAGCTGAGTCCCATGTCCAGGCGAGATGCGTAGCTGACAGGCTGATGAATGTTTCAAACTCTTACCTCCACCGTACTGACAGGAACGGCGAGCTGCTGTGGCATCATGGCATTAAACTTCTGTTTCTCCAGGGAAGAAAACAACCAAGACCAACCTTAATAATCCACACACTTTGAAGACTGACATAAATGGTAAATATGAGACGTAAATATCATCCAACACTACCAGGTACTCAGTGAATACTCAGTCATGCAGAAATATAATCTAAAGTTATAATTATGGGGACACGTGGCCGTCCACTGCAGGTGACAATGTCCTAAACTCTTTCATACTTAAAGAACACATACAGTTATTACTTTGTAAGGATGCATAAAACTCCAGTTCAGTAAATTTATGGAATATATACTGCAGCAACTACTTTATAGTCATTTATTAAGTAACTGACTTATTTCTTCCCTGCGGGAACTTGTAATTATGCTGAAATAAAAATGTAACTTAACAGCGTTAAAAAGAACTCAGGAATCCAGTCCAAAATGCTTTAGTTTGACATGTGATCAAAATTCAAACTAAATTTCATAGAGTAAACTAATACATGATAGCATCCATGCAAAAGATCAACGGCAGAACAGGGGCTCTTAAGGCAGACTGCATTAAAAAGGAATTAATCATCTCTCTCAATTTAAATTTGGGATAATAATTCTCTTCAGAAGCCTCCATAGAATAGTGCATCCATCCCCTCACTTATGTGTAGAGACGTATCCTAAGGCTCTGGCAACAACATTCAGGTCAACAGCATCAAAAATTTCACAGCTAGTTTTAAAACTTGTTTTTCACTTTACGTTACAGCAAGTTAGTTAATATTAAATTATTGCAACGTGCAGATTAATAGTCAGAAAAGGTTTTTGAAATTTACATAATGATAAATGAGAACTATATTTGATTACTAATTACTGTTGACTAATTTCCTGTCTGGACTTTTCCCCCTTCATTGTTAAAAGTCATTATATGTCTGGGTGCCAGTCAGTGGAAGCACACAGACACCTGGCCTATTCATTCAGCACCAGCCCATCAAGTAGAGAATTCAGCACCACGGACAGTGACCTGTGTTACTATGACATCAGGTCATTGGCTCTAAATATTTTTCTAGAAATAACTAAATGGCTCTATTGTAGAAATTTCCAGCCAGAGACTGGGTTCCTATATGAAGAGAATATTATTATTCAGACAAAGAAAATAAACTACAGAAAACTAGCTCTGCATGTCATCTCCCCTTTACTCCTTAAGCAGGGCACACGCACATCAACAAGTACCAATGCAGCAAATACAGATGAACAATTTCACAGCTTCAGAAGAAGTCAGATTTCTGTGTAATTCAGAGATTGTCAAAGACTTCTGATAGAACATTTTCTGCACTTGAGTCTAATTTCAAGATAAATTGCACCTGGGTCTATTAAAACAAGGTGATGCTGCCTGACCTACCAACCAAGGCTGGGGAGGAAACGTAGGAATACAAGGAAAGCAAGGAAGAAAAGCAGCCACCCTATCTCATGGTCACGGACACAAACATCAGGGAGTGTTATGAAGAAGACACCACACTTAGGACCATTGGTTTTACGCAGTGAATTACACCAGAGAGAGTTTTTACATTCTAGCTGTGTTATGTAACATTCCTCAGCCTTCAGCTTTTTTCCCCACACAATGCAGGACATGCAGGGGTGCCAAACAAAACAGTGGAGCTGCAGTGTAGCCAATTATTTCTTTCAGTAGTTTTAAGATGGTTTGTGAGGTTGTGTGTTAGAGATGGCGGTGAGCAACACTGAGGCATCTCAGGGAACCATGTTGCCCATATTAAAAAACATGCACGCATGCAACTCAGGCAATCCAGCATTTCTTATTTCAGTTACGTATGACACTGCATGTTGCGGTTTTACATGTTCACTACAAGTCAGTGGTTTTTTCCTTGTATGATTATGGCCACATTCACACCAAAAACACACTAGACATACTGTACAAGGCACTCAAGGGAAAAATTCTCAGAACACAAAGTGAATGTATCAACCGAAGAAGGATTTTTCCTTTTCGGAATATTCATTTTTTTCCATGTGGAACCACTGTCCATGATTCAATTGAGTGCATTCAAAGAATGATACATCAAAACTAATAGTGACAAAATATTCATTTAATATGCATTGTACATGAATGTAGGACTTAGATGTTGATGAATTTCTCATCAGTGAAGGGCATATACACTTAAGGGGTATTATGAAAAAAAAAGTTGAGAACCCAGAAGTAACTATCCGATTAAAGATGTAATCTGGTACATGTGCAGACCAGTGATGGATATGTAAATGATTCAAATTGCAAGGAGTTGGCATGTTTAATCACCAGACACAGGATGCCTCGTAGTCACATTAGACAGTGTTAACGGCACTTGACGGAGTTTGATAGGGTTGCATTGCGGGTTTACATGAAGCCAGGTGGTCATGTGCTGCAATTGCATGTGGGCCATGCGGATATCACAGTGGCCTGATATTGAAACCAATGGGCACGTGAGGCATCCACACACGTCGTGAAGTTTCTGGTCATCCAAGACAGACCACGCCAAGGAAGGATCGTCGGATTGTGCTCCAAGCATCACAGATCCCCATGACACCTGCGCCTGATATATGGACACAGCTACTGGACTCTCTACAACACCCTATATCATCGTGTCGCGATGACTGGCATCAGCTGGACTACGGGTTCACCGTCCCATGCATAGGCTGCCGTTCACAATAGCACAGAAACGGTTGCGTTTGGAGTGGTGTAGTCACTGGGAGGCATGGACTGATGGACTGATGACGACTGGCGTCCTACCATGTTCAGCGATACATCTCAGTTCTGCAGTACCACAGATGACCGTCATGTGCGTATGGTGGCGCTGCAGGGAGAGGAGCAATCCTGCCAATGCTGTGGAGTGACACACCACACTCTGACGGCACAGTGGTACACCAGTGACATCCTAGTAGTATCCGGGCCCAGGGGTGTGCTATACCCTACTGACATGGGACCAGCAGTGTGACCATACCGCCAACTCCGTGGTCCGTTTGATCTGATGATTATAATCATCGCGATACAGTCACATGCCCTTTCATCACATGCAGATTTCATTTTCACAACTTAGTCTGTTGCCCTTCACTTTTTTGCCACTGAGTTTGTGTTTTGACACTAAGTTGATGGGAATTGATTATTTAAGCGTCATCTAAAGAGCTTATATTAATTGGGTAAATTGCATAAGACTCACATGGTATTTTGAAAAGATTCCCATATGCGCTGATTAGCTGGGGTTGATCCAAGCAGCTGTGCACTTTTCTCCTGTAACATAAAAGTTTGCTTTTAGGACAGAAAACAAGGTTAAGACCATATTATGTAGTTTACATCTATCAAAATAAAACCAAAGTCACTGTTACCAAAAGAGTAACCATGTGTTATCAAATTTCCTAACATTTTGCTTCATCTTACTTTGGATGCCCATGGTTAGGAGAGAAGCAGAAATCTGCTCAATCATAAGAAAGACTTTTATTGCTACAGGGAGTGAGATCTTGTTGCAGGTGACAAGGCAGGATAGAGTGTGTTTAGAAAAATAATGAAGAGGGAATGTGAGTGTGAGCTATCGTGGCATCTGTGTATAACCCAATATGGCGGCATCCTTCTGAATGTAAATAACATAGCCGGCTTAATTAGCTTAATCAAGCGTAATTGAACTAAGGAAAATTTAGCAATATACTTTCCCTGCTTGGTGTGATAAATACAGCAGCAGCTGCTGGTGGACGGGCTACAAACAGACATCAAGAAGAAATCCCACCTCACAGCCATTTACTGTACCAAACCCCTTAATGTAACTTGTAAAGATGTAGGTATTGGCGTATTCACACATTCATTTGCAGTGTCCACTTCCTGTCCAGTAAATTTGGCAGGACGGAATTTGAATAACCTATAGGTCTGACTCATGTATGCGGCTGAAGGAGTAAAGATAGAATGGGTGAAGAATCCTGTTATACAGTCCTAGTAGACCGAGAACCACCTGATTGCTACTGTAGTTGGAATCAAGGGCTGAGCTGCATGGTGGCCTGGGGGACAATCATGAAAACACAGACCCACTGATATCCTCAAAACCCACAATCAAAAGGGGAGTCAGGCACGGTGGCCAACCACTTGGCCCGTTAAGCCACATGGTGGCCCGATGAGCAGGCAAACACACTATGGGCTAAGGGGTACAAGACAGAGGAGAGAATAGGATGGCCAGTGACATGTGAACAGGACAAGGCAGGGATGGATTCTGACATAGGTACCATACTACTTTGTTTAAATATGCCCAAGTGCATAGAATGTTTTAGTGCAAGTCTTAGACAATGGTATCTCTGAATGACACCGCAGTCTGACTCTTCCTGAAGGCCCTGAGAAGTTGTTTGTATGCACTTGCTGCCTTGACACTTGCTGATGTGCGTGTGCTCTGCTTGAGCAGTAAAGGGGAGATCACATGCAGAGATGATTTTCTGTAGCTTCTCAGTCCGAGTAAAAATAAAATCTTCTCGTTATATAGGAACCAAGTCTCTGGCTGGAAATTTCTACAACAGAGCCATTTAGTCATTTATAGAAATATACAGAGCCAATGAAGGAACCAGATGTCACAGCACAGTAACACAGGTCACTGTCCGTGGAACTGAATGAATAGGATAACCGGCCAATGTGTTTGTGTGCTTACACTGATTATATGTCAGGGGGGAAAATATTTATATCATTGTTGCGATGAACGTCATTCCAGCAAGTGGTTACGTCGTTCACGCAAGTGGTCATGCGGAACCAAAGTTTACTCACCTGTGTGCACCCGAGGGGAAGGCATTAACGGACGCACCTGCTCTTTATTTTGGATAAAGTCGGCAAAACGCATTGGTAGCGCGACAAGCAAAGGGTCAAATCTACACCAAGTGCTTCTGGAACTGTGCTGCGATTGTGTACTGAAAAGTAGACTCTGAACGGACAGCCGGTAAGACCATGAACCATGCGTGTTGGACTTTGTTGCAAATGTTATTTGTAGCAAGCACTACCTGTTGCGAGTGGGGTTTATTTCTTAATGGGGTGCGCTAATGAGGCATTGAGGCGCTGGTGCTGGCTTGTAACATTATATGAGTTGTGGTATTTGACTGTATTAGGAATAAATGGTGTGCTGTAAGTGTCTTAATGACAATATGTGGAATGCTGTTTTATTGATTCAGATGTTTGCATTAATGCGGTTTAAAAGGGGGGGTTCTATTTTTAGTTTATCTAAAAGTTAAATATTAAATTGCTAAAAAGAAAAAAAAAAAGTATTAAGGGTGAACTTTCCTTTTAATAATTCATATGGGCAGAAGTGTTAAACCTATTGTTCGATTGTCTAATTGGTTAGCTTTTCATTGCAATTTATTGCGTTGAGTAACTCATTTATGTGTTTCCCCAGTGGTTTGATCTTAAACTTTGATGTTTGGAGGAATTTTATTCAGAACAAGTTATGTATAATTGTGTGGAAATTTGAAGCTGAGATTGGTCATTCATTGTATATTTTGTGTGTATGTATATATATATATATATATATATATATATATATATATGCATTTAAAGTAAAATTTTGTGTTTGCTCATAAGATAGATTGGTGAAAGTTGGTGTTTTGTGGTTTAAGGTTTTTCACCTGTAAATGCCTGGCTTGAGGAAAGCGAAGATAAAATAAAAAGGGATAAAGAGTCCAAAAAGAAGGCCTGGTTATTCTGAGTGAAATCCAGTTATATGTTCAGTTTTGGTACATCTCTATCAAGTGAGGGGTAAAGCACAGTAAGAATTGTGATCACTTGACAATCATTGAGGGGAAAAATGTAAAAATATATACAGTAAGGACAATATAATCGTAATTTAATGTATCCCTTCTGCTCTTTAAAAAGCACAATGTCTGACTGACAAATATGTCTATTATTAGCACATTTTAATAATTTAATTAATATTAAGCAGTACACCTATTTCCTGTAATCACTCTGCGTTAAAGCAATTTTTAAAACTAGCTGTGAACTGGATGCTGTTCTGACTGTTGTTGCCATGGTGCCTTATTTACTTTCAAATCGCATTGTCCACAACCTGATCAAAGGACCAAACTTTAAAATCAGTGCAGGGTAGTGTCGCAAGTAGTGATGCTTAGGCTTTAACCTATGTCCTGGAAAGAAAGAAAATCTACAAGCAAGATATTCTTGGATAAGAACGTCAAGGTATGCAACCTCTGGCAATAAAATTTTCTGTGCACAAATCAGCTCCACAATGTCTTTTAGCTGAAGGGTCAACTGCCAATCATCATCTGTGGGCTCTTTCACCTTGTCACACATGATCACAGGAAGAAGTCTTAGAAAATTCCAGTTCTGAACAGCCTGACCATAAAGCTTTACTCCATTGGAGTTTACTGCACATGGCTTACTCAACACATCAGAGCCACTGTACTTAAATTTCTTAATGCGTCTATTCAGAATTGAATAAGTGAACCACTTTTTTTGCTTGATGAAGTACTTCAGGTAAAGGGCTAAATCATAGGAAAGGATACCCTCAAAAATGTCATGGCCTAAACAAGGTGGCAGGCCAGGCATACAAACATCGAAGTAATTCAATGAATTAAAACTCAGATATTATACCTTCAACGTTTTGTTGTTCCTCAGACTGTAAAATGCATTTGGATCTGTTTGAAAATCTGTTCGGGTTGTCCGGCAATACCTGCAGAAATATTCAGAAAAACTAAAATTTTCTGTAAATCCACCGATATTATGAGACCCCAAATTGTCCCCTGCAATGCACAAAACAGTCCCTTTAACTTTTTCCTCTGCCACCGTTATTCCATTGTCTTCCAGGTCTTTTAAGTCTGCAATGAGCCTTGAGAAAACTTTGTCATGGCCAAAGTGTTTGAAGTCTTTTTCCTGACACAGCATTACAAGTGACATGTGGTCTGTACTTGATGAGGTGGTAAATTAGCCAGAGACAAATATACAGCTACTACTTTGTGCTGCTTTTTGCTGAACCTAATGGGTTCACCGCCTCAAAAGAATCTTGATATAGAATTAGTTTTAGACATGATGGGTTTTGAGAAAAGAACTCATTGTTTTTATATACCTGACCATCACTGACATCACAAAGCACATCAGTGTATGGTACGTATGTACCCTGTGCAGCACAATTCTGCCATAAGTCTGACTCCAGTAAATGTCTCAAAGTGTCTTTCAATGGAACATAGTAGGCAAACCTCTGTGACCTTGTTTCATCCCTTCCTAAGTACAACTTTACAGGTTCTGTGTATCTAAACATCTGTTTAAAAGCCCTAGTTCTTGAAAAATTGGTTCTCATTGGTCCTTCATGACTAATGGTGAAAAGGTCAGATTCCTTCACAACATCACATATACTACCAATAACCTCATCTGTTAATTCAGTTAAGTCACTTTTCAGGAATGCACTTAATTTATTCAAAGTATATGTCTGTCCTAGTTCATGTATGCTTAGCATCTCTTCAATAATATTTTGTATAGTTGATGCTGGCAGAAGAAACTGCCCATGTAATTTCAAGTAGAAAAGAGAAATATTTCTAAGAAAAAGGTCACTGAAATTTTCTGTAAGATGGACTTCACCTTCATCAGTCTCACTAAATCTCTCTGTAGGGCCTGTAACTAACGGTTCAGTTTCAAGAAACTGAGAAACTGTCTCCTTATTAAGATCTCTTATACTGTCCACAGAACATTGTCTGTGTTTCCTGGACATGTAGGCTGTAAACGACGATCTCACAGTGAACGTATGGTCGCATCCTGTCACCGGACATGTCACAACACGTCCTTCGGCTATATGTTCCTTTAAGTGAGCTGTTAGTGATCTGACATCGCGACATTGGCGCTGGCACATAGACATATTACACGTAAACACCGTAAGGGCATTTGTAGTATCAATATATGAATCTGTGTTATGTTTACGGTAAAAATGAGCCTTAAATTCCCCATATGAACGAAACGTATTGTGGCAATCTGTAGCGCCACACTTGAACACGCATCGTGGTTCATGACGGTGAAGTTTGACATGTAAAACATGTTCCCTAAGGGTTTGCACTGATGTTCCACAGAAATAACAACTAAACATTGTAACTGCGTGAACAAACACGCACTCTATTGCTGTTTTAAACACCTAAATGCTGTTTCACATCCCGCTTGCAAATCTAAGTTTTACATGTGCTGCCAAGATACGTTCATGCGCCGTCAACACGGTACATGCTACTCGTGTTTAAAACCACACACTGCTTAACACTGCTTAAAACGATTTAATTTAACTTACCAATTTGCCCAGACACATTTATTTTATTTTATATTCCCACTAGTTTGTAGATTTTTTTTAAATGTTATGTTTGTTATTGGGTGCTTTCCACTTCATGTACCCACATACAGCGCTGGCTTAAAGCAATACATTCTGGTCCTGACGCAATGCATTGTGGTTAGATTTTTATCGTCCGCTGCATTATGTCACCATGTCACGTCGTACAAAAACCTCGCGAGAGCAAGACAGATCATCCTGCACCTCTTAAGTGTTATGTAGTTTTGCCTGAAACGCAAAAATAAAACAAAGCAATTAAAGCCGATCAGTGGCTCAAATTCTGCTGTAGCGATTGAAGAACTTTTGTTGGAAGTTGGATTCGAACCCACGCCTTACTTCGGAGAACAGAATACCCCTTACTTTGAAAGGCCATTTTCGCTGCGCAGGAGGCTTTAGACCGCTCGGCCATGGGGCAGTTTCCAGTTGAACCCTAAGGAGTAGGTTAAGTCCAGCCTTGGCTTCCAAGCTGACGTTTTTCTACATATGTGCTTGTGTATCATGGACAGTAAGAGGGGGCAGGCAAGGAGAGAATTTCTCTCTTTGGGGATCAATAGAGTGTTGTTATTATAACGTCTAAAACGTATGATGGTCTGTCGATAAATCAATAACAATATCAATGAAGTCAATGTTTATCTAAAGGAATCAGAATTCAGGAAAAGCCAGGGGCCGGACCGAGTGTAGGGGGCGTGGCCAGAGACAGCCTGCTGACTGTTCCAAATCATGGGTGCATGTTACAAGTCCGGAACATATTTTAACTTAGTACTAACTTAGCATCATATTTGATCTGATTCGACTGAATATCCCAGGTTTCCATCTCTCATGCATCTGGTGTGACGTGTTTTCAGACTCTCAGGCTGGCGCAAAGAAATCTTACGGGAATTGAACGTCTCACTCCGGTCAGCTGACCAAAGTTGGTAACCTTGGTATTGTGTGTAGGAGATTCGGTATAACTATAATTTCGTTCTCCATTTACATGCCCGTAGTGTCTTTAACCGGCTGCACAAACTGGATCCGCCTCCATTACGACACAACTTTGCCCTTATTGGCTTAAGAATTTAGTCACATACATGACGTATATCTGCTATTTCTCCCGAGAAGCAGGTAAAGCAGTGGTAACTGCTTTGTAGTTAATTTACCTGGTAAAATTAAGTTTAAATAAATGATATAAATACTGTAATAGTACTCGTGAGCTTTGTTTATTTGTTATTAGTTATTGTAATGTTGCGCTGCTTTATTTGTTTAATCGTCTAGTCTGTGGAGACATTCAAGTTAATCAAATAAGAATTGCACTGTACACTGTACATGACCATAAAAACTTTGTATCCTTGAAATAAATGTTTTTGATCTTTTCCTTGGCAGTTATCTTTTTACACAGGGCCTCTATGTACACGATAGTTTTTTTTTTCACGACTAACAGTATGGATCAGGAGTTGGTTATTGTAAAAGAAGTAATGTGCATGCAGGTGATATTTGTATAGATTTATCCACACCCTTGTAGCAGTGCTGCCATTGCAGTCAGATCTCGCAAACTAGGAGTATTAGTTGTCTTTATTTCTCTTTATTTCTTGACGCCAACCCTCTCCATTAATCCGGGCTTGGGACTGGCACCTACCTGAGCTGGCTTGCTCCCTTAAGTGGCTGGGTTAGGCTAAACTATATATATATATTTACCAAGACTACAATAAAACATCTCGAAATGTGTAGTCTAGCAAAACGCAGTTTAAAGAAGGTAGCCTACCTGGCGAAATTGCAAACAAATTAAGGGCGTTAGGCAGCCTTTCCAAACCGCTTATCCTACTGGATCGCGGGGGGTCTGGAGCCTATCCCGGAAGCAATGGGCACGAGACAGGGAACAACCCAGGATGGCGGGCCAGCCCATCGCAGGGCACACTCACACACTATTCACTCACGCATACACTCCTATGGGCAATTTAGCAACTCCAATTAGCCTCAGCATGTTTTTGGACTGTGGGGGAAACCAGAGTACCCGGAGGAAACCCCACGATGACATGGGTAGAACATGCAAACTCCACACACATGTGACCCAGGTGGAGACTCGAACCCGGGCCCTAGAGGTGTGAGGCAACAGTGCTAACCACTGCACCACCATGCTGCCCCCTAAATGGAAAACCATTAAATACAAAAGGAAAACAAAAGTGCTGTAAGACTGTATACTTATGTGTATGTTAGTAAAGGCTGTAGCTGACACAACGGACCCCACTAATTAGAAAGGGGTAATTGTACACATGTGGCATCCAGTATGTTCTTCTATAACAGTTTTTAAAAAAAAAAAAAAACTCACATTACACAAATTGGCACTATCAAAACGAGGATTATGGGGAAAATGGGGACTGTGATGGAGATTACATACACGTAGGCATGGTATTTAGTTTTTTTTAATCTGGTCACCTTCCAGAGTAATTGTAAACTAAAACCATCTTCACCCTATTTGATTCTTTATAAATGGACAATCAGTCGTGCAGTAAATGGGGGTATAGAGAGACACAGAGCTTGTCTAACAAGAAACCCTGGGAAGCTAACATTAATAGGGTGGGTATGGATAGCAAAACCATTGATACAGATTACAGATTTATATCTCACCTGAACCCTGGCGGGCTCCGTGCCAATAGGGGTTGGGATTAGGGTTAGTTAACTTAAGTAGTAATATTGATGTGTATATTCTCCTATTCTCCAGTCAGTGAATCGTGAAACGTAATGTTGATATGTTTCTATACCTATATGTTCTGCTTAAAAACCCATAAAGGCAAGCACAGTGTTTAGACATTCTGTTACTTAGACTAGTAAACACTAAGATCCTTCAGCTTTCAATTAACCTGACACAACAGTCTAAACAACAAATGTGTGCCATGTCATTTGTCATCTTTACATCTTGTATCCTTTATATGGTAATTGGATTTTCAAGGTGGAATTGCAGGTCGATCATTTTAAGGATCTAGATGTAAACCTCCCTGGTGTTGCTTTAATATTTTTTTTGCACAATTTGCTTCACACACTTCCTCCAGCAGAGAAGCTTACAATACTACACCCCACCAAATGACTGGATGATGCCTTTTTATTTAAGGTCTGGCTGTGAGCCTCGATTACCGATACACTATCTTCAGGCTCCTGCCGGGATCAGTCAGTATGGTGGACCTTTGGAGGAATGGGTACAAAACCATCAGGAAAGTTTGCAGGTGCTTCAAGAGTATGTGAAGGCTTAGTTGGAGGAACAAGCCACACCACGAAATCGGAAACACAATGAGTTGGTTAATGATTAGGGGTTTGATGAAGGTCAGCTGGTGTGTTTGCGGAACCATGTTCGAGGTAAAATACAGGATCATTGGGATGCCTGTTTGTATATGGTAGTTCGGTGTCCCCAAGATCAGGGTGCAGTTTACTCTGCAACTCCAATGGAGGGGGACGGGGTTGTCCGTCAAGTTCACCGAACAGAGTTGCGTCCAGTACCACAGGGGGTTGTTATGTCAGGGGAAGATGTTCTGGTAATGTCTCCTGAGTCTGGGTTGCCCACAGGGGCAACAGAAATGGAATCGGATGAGGACTCTGTGATTTTACGGGGACAGGGCTGGTGGGAGGGGTCGCAATAGAGCATCCACAAGTAGGCCTCGTATAATGGAGGAGGTTATGTCCCCCCCGAGGTGTAGAGACCAGTTAAACGTTCGGTGAGGTCCACCACTGGTCATCATACCAACCCTTATAAGTTACCACGGTCAGTGAATGATCGTTCGGTTGGGGAGGAAGACCAGTGGTTTGGGGATAGAATTCTTAGCTGTGATCGTTGGGTCATCAATTTCATTTTGGGGGATGGATTGTAGCCAGGCAATTATAGGCAGGTATAGGAACTGCAGTTCGGACTGGAGGCATAGCCGGGGCGAGATGGCTGTGCATGTTCCGATGGTAGGGCATATTGGCAAAGGAGCAGGCACGGGAAAGACAGGCAGGGTCCTGATAGATTTGGTGGAGCATCGGCGGGCATATTGAATTTGCAGTGTAGCAGCCTTTCTGTTTGCTTGTTTCAGGGGTGAACAATCTTATCCGCAAAGGGCCGGTGTGTATGCAGGTTTTCGCTGCAACTCCCTAATTAGATTTCTAATTAGAGGACTGATTAGCTGAAGAGTCCTCATACCTGGTTTTGAAGAGCTGACCTAAAGGTTACCCCAAAAACCTGTTTTTTTTTTGTTTGAATGGGGCAGTGAGTCATGGGGTAAACTACTGTTCTTTAGGGGTTTTCAAGGTGGAATTACGGGTCGATAATTTTAAGGATCAGGTTGTAAACCTCCCTGGTGTTGCTTTAATATGTTTTATCTGAGGTTGTATCGTGTATTATCAAGCCAGCCGGCTTAGTGGCCTCGGGAGCAGGGTTTAGTGGGAGCAGCTGGCTAGTTTTATTTTCTTTTTTGTTTGTGTCTTTTTCTTTGTTGTATGTATATTTTGGGTTCATTATTAGGCAGGCTGGGCCTTTTGGCACCTGTAGTCTGGGTGCTGGATTGCCCATAGGGGTCTTTTTTATTGCTGTGATTTGCTGTGTCATTCACTAGTGTGATTTGTGCTGGATGTGTTTTTAAGGTTGTGCTGTGGCGTGTACCTGAGCAAACTTTGGGCAACCTGTTCTCTTGTTGGCTTTATTGACAAAGGGTGGATTAGTCTAATTACGGCCTGCTACAAATAGCTGCATATAACGTATAAAAAAAATCACCTTATGGGTGCTCCGTAGGGTAGCAAGATCTTGAGTTTTTTTACAGTACTCGGGTACGTTTTAAAATTTTCGACCAATCAGCAAACATTATTCTGACAGCATAGCTGGGAAACCAATGAAAAGTGAGTGCAACGTTCTAGAACTTGACTTCGGGTTGACGCTCCCTATAAAAGAGCTGGGTACTGCTTCAAGGCGTTCAGTTGGCGGTACCTCCTGATAGAGTAGCACTGTACGGCTCTTGTTCCGTAAAACAACATCAAAAGGATGAAAAAAAAAACAATATTTAAAGAAGACGAAAAAAATCAATTTTTAAAGAAGACGAAAAAAACATCGTCTAAAAAAATAAGCCAAAAAAATAATATCCGAAGAAGGAAAAACATGCAAAGTAAAAAAAACAAACAAAAATAAAAAACAATATCCAAAGAAGAAGGAAAAAAACATCCAAAGGGAGAAAAGAAGAACTGAAGGGCAAACGAGGTAGGAGGAAATACAAATTTCGTTTCAGCACCGTTGGAGTGCCAAGCCGTGAAAAGCATTTGGCCAGAAGACAAGGTAAGTGTTGTACCTGTTATTTTAAAACAGCGCTTTTCAAAATGCTGCTTTATAATCGTTTGAGATCGTTAGCCAGTGTGACAGCTGAAGGCTTTTTGAGTTTACCAACATAAAGTTTTATTTCTGTATTAGGACATTGTCAGGAACAATGATGTGTTCATCGCTATGATGTGGTCAAAAAGCGATGCATTGAATCTTAGAAACATTTGTGATTTTTCAAACGATGCTTTTCCTTTTATTTAATCAGTAAAATTTCCATCGGTTTTATATAGTGCCCCTTGAAATATGTCTTTAGCTCATTTTCCGGGCATTTTACTAGAATGCATCCTGAGAAATACACAAGCTCTGCTGCATTTCCGTGCCTCGATGTTTAGTGCCGAGTATAATTGTTGCAGTTGCCTTTTATATATTCCATGAGACCTGTTGGTACCAAGAGAAGTGTGAGACTGTCAGGGTGAATTTATCATACAATCGCACGCATAAATACCTGAGGGTTGCCAGTCCTTTTGCGTTGTTACAGGAGGACTAGAGCTGACGAGTGTGTTTCTACACACTATCAAGGGCATTGTAGTACAGTTTTCTCAGGTGGGAGAATGCTGCCGATCTCCTATTTGACAATACAGCCCTTGATATATTAGAATATTACAGAACTAGAAGCCTTTTGCAAGGAAGAATGTGAGAAAATCCCAAGTACAAGAACTGAAAGCCTTTCAGCTGGCTATAAGAAGCGCTTGTAAGCTGTGATATCTGGCAGAGGAGGTGTTACTAAGTACTGATTACGTAGGGTGCCCAAACTTTTGCAGAGTGCCATAATAATGTTTTTATTTTGTAATTTTGTTCAATTTATGGCATAAAAAGTAACTATTCATCAATGTTTGCTGAAAATATTGTGTATTTTCCCCCCAGTTCCTAAAGAGACTGTATTAACTGATATTGTTGCTTTTGTAATTGAAAAGATGTTATTTGTCAAGGGGTGCCAAACCTTTGCATAAGACTGTACACAGTGTGTGTATGTGTTTATGTGAGTGTGTGTCTGTGTGTGTGTTTATATATATATATGTGTGTGTGTGTGTATATATTTCTGTATATGCATGTGTATATATATATTTATATATAGTTCACACACATTCAAACTTATTTGAATACACATTCAAAATAATTTTTATTATTATTATTTTCGTTTTTTTTTTTTTTTTGTGTTTTAAAATGTTTTATTTTTGCAATGGAAATAAAAATAAAGCAGTCCTCCGTAGAGGAGGGGTGGTGGAGGGAATATATATATATATATATACATATATATAAAATAATTGTCACACAACTGGGGTGACATGCCTTGCCTGCTCACCCAATTTTAGTGCACTTTAGTTATGCATAATGACCTTCTAGTCTCGATACACCCATATATATATATATATATATATGTGTGTATATATGTATATATATATAGTTTTTTTGTGTTATTTTTTTGCAATAGACAATAAAAATAACGCAGTTCTCCATAAAGGAGGGATGGTGGATGGAATATATATATACATATATATAAAATAATTGTCACACAACCTGGGTGACATGCCTTGCCTGCTCACCCAGTTTTAGTGCACCTTAGTTATTCATAATGACCATCTAGTCTCGATACACCCATGAATATATATGTATATATATATATATATATATATATAGTTTTTCTGTTTTTTTTTTTGCA
The DNA here is from genome assembly GCF_023856365.1 of Brienomyrus brachyistius. Classification (NCBI taxonomy): domain Eukaryota; kingdom Metazoa; phylum Chordata; class Actinopteri; order Osteoglossiformes; family Mormyridae; genus Brienomyrus; species Brienomyrus brachyistius. Next base: position 204,536 of record NW_026042442.1, on the reverse strand, counting down.
ATAGACAATAAAAATAACGCAGTTCTCCGTAAAGGAGGGATGGTGGATGGAATATATATATACATACATATAAAATAATTGTCACACAACCGGGGTGACATGCCTTGCCTGCTCACCCAATTTTAGTGCACCTTAGTTATTCATAATGACCATCTAGTCTCGATACACCCATAAATATATATGTATATATGTATTGTTTTTTTTTTGTTTTTTTTTGCAATAGACAATAAAAATAACGCAGTTCTCCATAAAAGAGGGATGGTGGATGGAATATATATATACATATATATAAAATAATTGTCACACAACCTGGGTGACATGCCTTGCCTGCTCACCCAATTTTAGTGCACCTTAGTTATCCATAATGACCATCTAGTCTCGATACACCCATATATATATATATATATATATATATATATATATATATATATATATATATATATATATATATATATATATATATATATATATATATAGTTTTTTTTTTTCTTCGTAATGGACAATAAAAATAACGCAGTTCTCCGTAAAGGAGGGATGGTGGATGGAATATATATATACATATATATAAAATAATTGTCACACAACCTGGGTGACATGCCTTGCCTGCTCACCCAATTTTAGTGCACCTTAGTTATCCATACTGACCATCTAGTCTCGACACACCCATATACACACCCGAAGCTCTGATCTCAGATCAGTTCCATGCCTCCAGAATCTAATGTTACCCTCAAGGAAGAAGGGAAGCTATGATGAGTAAAAAAAAGGTTATTAGAGTGTCCTGTCAGCGTTGGGCTTCTTCGGCCTCCGCCATTGATTTTTCGGTTTCAGGATGGAAAGTACAAGGTGGCTCTGTGTTGATGAATAATCCAGGAAAAAAATGCCACAAAGGCATGGAGTCACACCAGTGGAGTCTTATCCTTGCAATAAAGACCCCTGTATGACCTTTGCTGAATATTTCCAGTTTAGTGGAGCTGATCTGTGAGTAATGCAGTTATGCAGCAGTTTCTGATGGTTTCCGGTTTTGCAGGTGGTGTCCTTTTCAGCTTGGAGGAGGGAGCCTCCTTCTGGAACCAGATGTTGACCTGGAGAATCGTGAGTGACGTTTCCGATTAGCATACCTGATCTCCTTGCCCCGCCACGGGGCTCTGGTGAAATGTAACTATTCAGTGACCCGTATCTTTCAGTTCTTCGCTTCCATGATCTCGACCTTCACCTTGAACTTCTTCATGAGTATCTACCACAACAAGCCGGGAGATTTTAGTAACCCAGGTCTCATCAACTTTGGACGCTTTGACAACGATGTAAGTTTCCCATTTCTGTCGGTGTTGTGATGTAGATTGTCCTTTTTAAAAGTCTGTAGATGGAATCTTGAAAATCAAAATATTGGGCATCGGTAATTGATCTGGTTGTCTTGGCCAATGGTATGCTGTCCGCAAGTCAAGTAGCTCTTGGGAGATGTCGGCCGTTACCCTCTGACATTGGTTTCCTGCCTCCCGTTAGTCAGTGGGGAAAATGTGATGTTTATGGATGTCTGGACAACTTAGAGTGGAGAGCATTTTATAATCATTACCTCGTTTGGGAAAGGCGAAAGAAGACGGTATAATTTTGACCAAAATCCAGAATGAGACCAAGTTCACACTGTTCCCGAACATGTTTTGGTCTTTCCTGTCCGTGCCGTTCAAGAAGGGGCTGATCTGTGAACTTTATGGGGAAACAAGGGTGAGAGAGAAAAGGATGAGCTGTTATTTCCAGAAAGGGCTCGACTCGGTACCCTGTCACATGAGCAGTGATGTATTTTTACCTGCCTTCTGGTCACATGGGTTGGAAAGGAAACCATGAAACGTTTGTTGGGGGACTTGGACACAGCCCCCACCCCGCAGCGCATGACTTTCCTGGGAGGCCCCCTGGGCTGGAAATATAGTCATCACCTCGGTGGACATGAGTACCCGCGCTGTTTTAGTTGGGCCTCCTGGTTTAGGTAGGCATGTTAGCCATGGTTGTGGATGTTTCTCGTTACAAGAGAGGCACCTGTAGCAGTTTACATGGTATGCAGATACGGTTGTTTATTTTATTTTTTTTAAACGCAGCAGAATTTTTCCCGCTTTCGGTGCCTGAAGTTTTTGGGAAACGTTTGCCCCGGATGCCCACTGTATGCTTCCTGTAGGATCACAACACGTTCACCATTTTTTTAAAAATTATACACTACTGTGCAAAAGTCTTAGGCAGGCAAAGAAAATGATATTTAGATTATCCTCGTGTTGGTGTAAAACTATGATATTATGCCTGTGAAAGTGTGTCAACTTCGCCATTTCAGAACCTCTGCTAAAATCATCCTAGTATTTGCAGCGACCGTCCAATGCAGCCATGTGTTTTTTTTGACTTGGCCACCAGCACACCTCATACAGCTAGTCAGTCTCTCACTGACTTTTTAAGCCAGTATATTTAACTTTTTTTAATTCAGCTGTTGGTGAAATTTAACAAAATCATGGAACGGCTGAGGTGCCCCTGAGGAGAAGTTTGGGAACTGAAGCGGTGTTCATCTAGCCATCCAACTAGATATCAGTAACTTTTTAGAAAATAGAAGAAATTACTCTATATATATATATATATATATATATATATATATATATATATATATATATATATATATATATATATATATATATATATATATATAATAAAATTAAATAAAAAAAAAAGAGGCAAACAAGAGGTGCCCCCATGTGTGTAGTCCTGTAGGGTGTGATGTTGTCATTTGCATGTTTGACTGGAGGATTCTGGGTATTGATTTTTTTTTCTTTTTTTTTTACCCCCCCCCCCTCAGAGCACGGAGTACTACCTGTATGAGATTCCTCTGTTTATCGTCATGGGAGCCTTCGGTGAGAGAGAGAGAGAGAGAGGGAGCGTCTTATTGTGGAAACCCAAACCTTGCTCTTTTACATCTTAACGGACTGGTTCTGTTTCTGGTTTTCTCATGCCGGGCCCATGTCTCTTTCCCCCCCGCAGGTGGATTGCTGGGAGCACTGTTCAACGTCCTGAACTACTGGCTCACCATCCTCAGGATCAGGTGTGCCTGTGTGCGTGTGCCTGTGTGCGTGTGTGTGCCTGTGTGTGTGTGTGTGTGTGCGTACTTCTGTGCGCATGTGTGCCTGTGTGTGTGTGTGTGTGTGTGCGTACCTCTGCCTGTGTGTGTGCACGTAAGTGAGGCCTGTTTGGTTTTTACTGTGTCACGCCTGTCTGAAACTTAGGCATCTTAACACTTGAAATTAAATAATTAAATAAATATATCCCGAGACTGTGGGGCTGACCTTGAAACTGCCCCACACTGGTTTGATGCAAATGAAAGTTGTCCCACAACAAAATCATTAGCTGAGCCACCATGCCCCCCCCCCCCCCCCCCCCCCCCCCATCCCCAGGTATATCCACCGGCCCTGCCTGCAGGTGATCGAGGCCATACTGGTTGCTGCCGTGACGGCCACTGTGTTCTTCACTATGATCTACTTCTCCAACGACTGCCAGCCCCTGGGGGAGGATCAGCTGGAGGAATACCCCTTGCAGGTAAGGCAGCTGGAGGTGGGCTCTCTGTGATTTCATTGGCTGAACAGCTGAGAGGGTGTGTATCCTGTCCTCAGGCCTGAACCTCCACTTATCCCTCTCACAGCTGTTCTGTGCTGATGGCGAGTACAATTCCATGGCCACGATCGTCTTCAACACCCCGGAGAGGAGTGTCCGCAGCCTGTTCCACAGCCCCGCAGGTCCGTGGAGTTTCCAGCACGTGTTTCAGGGCAGGATGGGTCGTGACCTGAAGCCGGATTGGTCGCCCCTGTTGTGCCCTTCTTCTGGAAGAGATTATAATTACAGTCCGTTGTCCATCTTTAGAATGAACACCTGTGTTTGATATTGGTGACAGGCTGGCTAGGTCCGGGGCAGCTGTTTGAACAGTCAGACTCGTCTGCCACCTCTGTCGTGTCGTAGGTTTGTTTACGGGCCGCTTCTGGCTGATTGTTTTCCCAGACAGACAGCTAAACCCATACACACAATCCTCCTCAATTATTCAAGGCTTCCCTCATTTGGGATGGGGGGACTGTCACCCTGCCTGGGGAGAACAGGAGCGCTTCTCAAGTGCCCTGACGAATGCCACCGTAGGCAAGTTCGAACGGCACTAAACTGTGTTCATCCATGCCCTCTAGTGGATGAAAGACATACCAAAGTAACATGGCTTGGTCTTGATCGGCTCCAAATTGCACTTTACACCAGGTAGAAAAATGGAAATGATCATATGAAAAATGCCATTCATCATGAAATAATTTCTGTACACCTGTATCCTCATTACAAGGGTGAATCAAGTAAAACTAGCTGGTTTCGCTAGATTAGCGTTCTTGGGGATCAACTACATGATCAACATTTTAGCAAAAACGTGGGAAACACTGACTTAGGTGATGAATTCCACCACCACCACCCCCCCCCCCCCCCCGGCAGGTTCCTACAATCCCGTGACCCTGGGAATCTTCACCATCACCTACTTCTTCCTGGCCTGCTGGACATACGGCCTGACTGTGTCCGCCGGGGTCTTCATCCCCTCGCTGCTCATCGGCGCCGCCTGGGGGCGGCTCTTTGGCATTTTGCTGGCCTCCATTACGCCGCACAATTCCATACAGGTACATCAGGACGGGTCGCCGTTCCTGGGGAAGCGCCGTATAGCCGGTGAGGCGGCGTGGTCCGCTGGCGGAGGAGGGGCCGTCACGATAGCAGAACTCTTCCCTCAGCAGAGAGAAACCTCACAGTGGCGACGTTTTCCACTGACCTTGATTTTTTTGCACATTTTGAAGAAGCAAAACTGAAAATCCGTTAATGGGTACGATTATATTTCAGGAGGACAAGCCCTCAAACGCTTTCAGTTTGATTGAAGTGGTTTTTGTGGCGATTCGCAAAACTGAAATGGAAGCCGATTTTGCGAACTTGTTGCTGTGTAGGACACGATGACTTGGTTCTAGAGCTCGTATCTCATGAAAAGCTCAATCCATGTTGAGGCACGGAATCATAAATTGCAGGTGTTGTTTCCATGATGTTACTTAATGGAAACACCCTTTATGCAATTTCACTTTGTCAACAAATTTGCTTGTTTGTGCAGAACTTTAATGGAAACGCTGCAGGTTTTGATATATTAAGGAAATTGAACGGGGTCTTTAGAAGTCAGAGGGCCTCCTTCAACACCCGCTTTAGATTGATTTCCTCTTTGTTGTCCAATCAGATTTACTCTTTAAGCAGTCACGTGACTCTTTGAAGGTGCCCTATTGGTTAGTGCTGTATCGATTTCCTGGGCCGCCCAGCGTCATGTCGGCATAGATGTAGTTTAACATAATGTTTGTTGGAAGTAAAGCCCCCTCGAAGTTTTTGAATGAGCATGTTTTATGATTTGTGGCGTTTCGTTTGACAGACCTTGGCCGACCCTGGGAAGTACGCTCTGATTGGAGCCGCCGCCCAGCTTGGTGAGTGTCCGTCCGCGGTCAGCCTGCTTTTCAGAGCTCGTCTAGAGGTGCATGGAGGCACATGAGGCTTCGGGTTTGCGTCTGTTTACGAAGGTCTTTGCCAGGTGGGATCGTGAGGATGACCCTCAGCCTGACTGTCATCATGGTGGAAGCCACCGGAAATGTCACCTACGGCCTACCCATAATGCTGGTTCTGATGACGGCGAAGATCGTGGGCGATTATTTCGTGGAGGTCAGTGTTGACGTTTCGGGTTGGAGCGGGTTGGTCCATTTGGCATTATGTGTGAGCCTGTCAGTGAGTGATGAGCTCATCGCCTTTCAGACCGTGCAGAACTTGGAATCGGGCCAGTCGTGTTTCGTTAACTGCTCCGGTCTCATGTTTGCTTTTGGTGTGGGTGGTGCAGCTAGCCACCAGTCTGACGCCATCTTTTTTTCATCTGTCCTTCCAGTGACTGATTTTGAGAACCCTTCCGTTGTTTTTGCACAGCTGTCTAACTTAAGGTGGCACATCATGCTGTGACAGCTCGTTTCGCTTCTCTGTTCCTCAATGTGCCAGCAAATCTGCTTAGAGGAAGTAAAACTTCAAGGGGTGGCAGCTTGTGAATGTTGTGCAGATGTGATCCTAAGCTCTTCTGAGTGACTCGAATTTTCCCACAGGGGCTATACGACATCCACATCAAGCTGCAGAGTGTGCCCTTCCTGCACTGGGATGCCCCAGCCACCTCCCACTCCCTGACTGCCAGGTATATTGCCCCCTACAGGATTTTCCCTGCTAATGCTTCAATGAGCCCAGTACACGCCTTTAGCAAGACATTGGTGCTTCATTCTCACTGTATATTCAGGTTTGGTGTGTCTGTCCATTCAGGGAGGTTATGAGCTCTCCAGTAACCTGCTTCAACCTGGTGGAGAAAGTGGGCACTATTGTGGATGTGCTCAGCAACACCTCGACCAATCACAACGGGTTCCCTGTAGTCTCCGGGTTGAGTGATGGCTGTGAGGTATGTCCCTCCCACTAGGGGTGATTTTGTTTTCCTGGAGATTTGTCACATGATGTACTTTGGGGCTTTGCTAATCTGAATTTTGTGCTCTTAGCCAGGGAAAATCTGTGGCTTAATCCTGCGTTCCCAGCTTATCGTGCTCCTGAAACACAAGGTGAGTGTGACCTAAGGTTCCTGCAGAGGTCAGCTGAATAAGGAGCATGTCTGTCCACACTAACACCTATCAGGGTGCTTGGTGTATATGCATGCCTGTGAATGACAGTGCAGCTGACCAATGAGGGGTTTGATTATTGAATACCTGGATGTGACTGGCAGTGCGATTGACCAATGAGGGGTCTGTTTACTGCGTACACGGTTGCGAATGTCAGTGCAGCAAGCCAATGAGAAGTGTGCTCATCCACGTTGTGACCGGTGTACTCTTTTCAACCAGGTGTTTGTGGAACGGGCTCGTTCTCGTCTCAATCTGCGCAAACTGCAGCTGAAGGACTTCCGGGATGCCTACCCTCGCTTCCCTCCGATCCAGTCCATCCATGTGTCCCAAGACGAGAGGGAGTGCATGATGGACCTGACGGAGTTCATGAATCCCACCCCCTACACTGTCACGCAGGTACTAGTCTCAGTCTCAGCCTTGGTCTTGGTCCTTGAGAACCAGAGACACATTTGACTAAACAGTCATGTTCTGCGACTGTGTTCTTCTGCCTCTTTTTCAGGAGACGTCGCTTCCTCGTGTCTTCAAGCTGTTCAGGGCCCTTGGTCTGCGGCACCTCATTGTGGTGGACAGTGACAACCAGGTGCGTCTGCCTTGCGAGGTCCTCAGGCCTTCGTCATCTCCAGCACATATCTCCATTCTCATTGTAAAATTCGAAAATTACTGCATCGGTTTTCAGCCAGTGGCCGTTGGGCATCCATCTAGATCAAGGTTATCACCCTGGTTTCCTGTGCTACTCCCACCCCTCCCTCATAACATAACCAGCTATCTATGCCCTGTTCTACGTACCAATCATGTTCCCGGTGCCCAGGTGGTGGGACTGGTGACGCGGAAGGACCTGGCCCGTTACCACCTGGGCAAAGACGGCCTGGAGGAGCTGCAGCTGGCACAGACGTGATGCGTGGAAGGCGACTGCCGCGCTGCTCACCAGGCCAACCCCCCCCTGCCCCCAGTCAGCCCCCGCCAGAACCCGCACCGGTCGTGCATTTCAGCAAAGTCCGGAACCCGGGATGCCAATGACTGACTTTCTGGTTTCGTTCACCGAGGGTTGGTTGTGATGGGGGAGGGGATCGATTCCATGTGTGTTTTGCGACTTTTTGTTGCCCCCTCCCAGTTTGCACATAAAATAATTTATCCGTTATGTTTTTAAAGCACTTCAGAGAGAGAGTGAGTGTGTGTGTGTGTGTGTGTGTGTGTGTGTGTGTGTGTGTGTGTGTGTGTGTGTGTGTGTGTGTGTGTGTGTGTGTGTGTGTGTGTGTGTGTGTGTGTGTGTGTGTGGTTCTACACACACTTGGGTGTCAGTCCCGCTCTGTGGTCATTTGCAAAGCTTTGGTAGCATTGTGATATACATTAGTGTAAATGTGTAAAAAGCATTTCAAGCTGTGTGTGTGAGAGAGAGAGAGAGAGAGAGAGAGAGAGAGAGAGAGAGAGAGAGATTAGCCAGGCCAATAACGTTCCTCTTTTACTCAGAGTTTTTTGAGTGTGGTCTATTGACAGAGGGTACCACAGTTTTCTTGTGACTTTAGTTTTACTTTAGGGGAAGTTAATTTTCCTCTCCCAGATAATTGTCTTGCACATTGTACCATTAACCAATGCCTCCCACCCCTCCCATGCCAGTGTAGGTAAGACCAACCCTGCCCCCCCCCCCCCCCCCCCCCCGGAAAAACCCTGACTCGCTTTGACCTTTTTCTCTCATGCTGGATGCTAGCGGTTTTTAACATACAGTGTTTTTTCTCGTGAATTCGCCCATTGGCTGACTGCCACACTGCCTGCGTCCTCCCCCACCCACGCCAGTACGTGACAGTATGTATCCCCCCCACCCCGGGTGATTCTCCAGGTCCTGTGTTTTTGATGGCGATTTGTCTCTTGTTGCGCCGTACAGCCTCTAGGTGGCAGAAACCCTGGTTTCTGATATATACCTGAATAAATTATGCAAATCGGGGTCAGGTTTACATGGGTCGGGTGCCAAACAATGCCAGTAGTGTGTGTGTGTGTGTGTGTGGGGGGGTGACTTCACAGGTGCTCTCCTGAAAATGTGTGTATATCATTGTTTTTAAATGGCACTTACTGAAAGCAGAGTGGGGTTCAGGGCAGCTTAATGATTTGCAAGGTGACCATGGGTCGTGTTTGGCCAAGGGGGCGCTAGTGTGTTGAGGAAAGGAACTTATTCTGGTCTTTGCAGGCTGTGCTAGAAACCCAAACCCACCCCCATGGCTGTATGTGGCTCCGCACTTTAAATGCTTCTTACCCCACCTCGTTTCCCATCTGCGCCCTACAACTTACAAATCCTTGCAATGTCACGTGCAAGGGGGCCCCCTACTGGCCAAGCAAGGCCCTACAGTCGCTGGTGCCCTTGGGGGTCCAGCCGTACAGTTTTTGCCAACAGCAGAGTTTACACTTTGACTAGTTATGTGCTGTTTAGTTATTTTGTTTTTAATTAAGGTGAACTTGCCTAAGTGACCCTGATCAGTTAAATAGGGTTTTTACCCACCCAACAAGCCTATCGAAAATGGACATACCAGTTAAACGGTAAACGATGTGAATCCCTTATCAGATTTTGATTTTATTCTGAATATTAAATGTCGTGTTTTAACTCAACCTTAAATAAATTAAAGTATCTCCATTTTAAAGAGCACTATGACTGGATGAGAGAATTGTTTCGGCGTTGGCAAGTACCACCTTAGCGTACATTTATAGAAACGGCTGAAATATACTGGATAATTTTGCATAATTTTTATTTTGCCAAGCTTGATTTTCTTCTGTGATTTCTGAAATCTAATAAAGGTTTTGATGCATATGCCTATTTGTATTGCACGAGTCAGTCATGCTGTTTAATAAGAATCATTTGTATTTATACAAACAATGATAAAAAAATTATTGTATTAAATGGCGTGTTTGATGATACTGCTGGTGACTCCGTGGCACTCTTTGAGCAACGTGTCCGTATCCTAATTTTCTACCTTCTGACACACAAATTCTCAGACTAAATGAGATTACTGCAGTCCCGTTGCCGGGGTAATGCAATTGTTTAGGTGGATGTCGCTGAATGCATTTCAGTGGGAGGTCCAGAAAGCCTGGGACGCGATTTGACGGGGTAGAAATGAGATGAACGGTTCTGTTGTACCTTGCAGATTTGTACCTTGCAGATTTCCCTCGATTTGCTTATTAGTTGCTGGAAATCAATATTTAAAAAAAAATGTGCGTTGAACATGCCTTTCCATCCCGATCCATGAACCCAGTTTTCCCAGATATCAGCAAAACAATGAGAAATTCTATATATAAAAAAAAAAAAATCAACATTTGATTAAGTTTTATTAATGCTTGCTTTCATGTTAAAAAATTTTGGTGCACAATTTAATTTTTTTTTTAACACACAACATTTGGTTGAAATTGTAACGTGGAACATCAAGTCTGGGGCGCAGTTAAGGGGGGGAGATTAGGACAGTAAAAAAACTTGGAACATAACTGCATTGGTGTGGGTTTGTGGCCCAATATGATATGCATTCATGGGGCCCAAATTCTCTAGCAGAATCACAGCATAGATTTCTTTGTATATTTTTTAGGTTTAAAGGACTCCGGAGATTGAGATATTGTGTTTTTAAAGTTTCCTTGGACTCCCACAGTAAATTTTACAGAGCTGGGGTCTCCATAACTTTAGCTGTGCAATAAATTTTGCTGACTGGGAAAGGGGGGGGGGGTTCCCCAAGATTTTTGCCGGCTCGCCTACCCATCGGCTCACCTTGAAAATGCCCAAAATGCCACCTGGCTGTTCAGCCCTGCTATAAAGTTGCAGAAAGACACGACGTTGTACTGTGACCTTACGATGTTACAGATCCGAGAAATAGCGTACTAAGCAGCACGTGTTTCCCTGCTGTGTTAAGGTGGGCCTTAGAAACCCATAACGCACTAATGCAGCTCTGGATGGCGGGCTATGCGTCAGTAATGCTGTCAGAGAAGATTCACTCATTAGTCTGATGTGAACTTAATCAGATTATGGGTCCTTTTTAGTCGCAGAATACAACATAATCCATGGCAAATGGACATCGGTGCCGTCTTTATGATGTTATGCTGACAGTGCCTTTAATCCCACCCCCCACCCCCCACCAATCCCTTTCCCAACTTCATGTTGTCTCTTAATCCTGTATGTTTCAGTAATATGAAGACGGAATTTCAGTATTCTCTGTTGCGGTTGTTTTATTTTTATCTCGCGAGTTTCATGCATTTTTAAGAACCGCGCAGAACATCAGTTAACTCTGTGCTGCTGGAATCCTGAGGATTGCCTTGATGGGTAGTGTAGGAGTTGAAGGATTTGCGTAGTCAGATTTAATTTTTTAAAAAGGAAATCTATTAAAAAGTAACATGCAAAGTAGTTTATTATTATTATTTTTTTTTTTTTTTACATAAGAATTTCAAGAGAAACTGAGAGCCTCGTTTTAATGGGCTTGTCTGGTAAAGTTAGTTTGACACTTGTACTGCATGTATTATTAAACATTTATCTATCCATCCATCCATCCATCCCGGCTCCGTCAACATGCAAACTTCAGTAATTCAAAACACTTAGTATTGAGCTTCCATTGTGAGCCTTAGCAGCCAATAAACAAACCGCCAATAATGAATATCACAGGCTTTGGTGATGGACACAGACTTCCAGACACGCCCCATATTCCTGACGCATTCCTCACCATGACCCTGTCTACTTCACATTCGCAGCCCAATATTTCATTCAAACTGGAGTTCGAAAGCTTGTTGGAGCCGAATGGACAATTTTAAAGACCAACATGGCAGAAAATTCAGTTCTGAAAGAAAGGAAGTTTCGATTTTTAATGAACTTATGAGATGCAGCAGAGATTCATCTTACCCTCAGTAATCTTTAGTTATAGCTTTCAGGGACTGGGATATAGATAATTTAGAAATGTGCTGCTTTTTAAAACACTAAGTAGGATTCCAATACTTTTCCAAGACACGGTATAATAGTATAATGTATTGTTGGTGCGCTGTGGGAGGGAGGTGCTGTCCTGGCAGGGGAGACAGGTGACTGAAACCTTTTGTAGCGATTTGTTCCGCCTGTCTGTTGGGCAGAATTTAGTTTGCTCTCTTTGTGCTTCCAGTAAATCTAGGTCCCGTTCCCATCATACCAGCAAGTCCGTGCAGGGTGGATCTCTGGCTAATCTCTTTTGTTGTTTGATTCCCTCCACGGAGGAAAAAAAAAAGAACTCGAGGTCACCTGCGGTTCCGAACCACATCTCCAGCAGGTCAGTGATCTCAGAGTAGCACATGCCGTTTATAAGCCAAAAGAAAAATGGTTGAAAAGTACGACACCTGTGTTATTCTATTTTGGTATTTAAGTGACAGAATTCCACTAAAGGTGAATTAAAAACTTGCTTAATTTATTGAGAAATGCTGAAGAAGTAAATGAACAAAGGATGAGAGAAGCTGCTGGAATCTGAAGCAGACATGATGCAGGTTCGAAACTGCACAGTTTTGATCTGGAATATGGGACACAATCCACATTATAAGCACTGAGCTAAATGCCAAGTTTTAAATGGCTATTTATCTATTACAACCATTGTTTCAGTGAAAGTTGTATGCAGATGTTTATTACTTAGTAATAAGGCAATATTTGGCTCAACTATGGTTTGTCTGTTACTAATGAAATAAACTTTTCCTATATATAGAGACACAGGACTTTTCTCACTTCTGATCTAAACCATAATTTAGTCTGTTCTTATTTAACATGACACTATAATAAAAATACATCCGAAGTTAAAAATCCTGGAAGACTGCGTCAAATAGAGCAGCAGAGCACCGCCCCCAAACAGCCTCTGTGGGGCAGCAGTGAGCTCAGAGTGCATCCCCCCCCCAGGAGGCAGTGTTAGGAAGAGCAGGCTGCTGTGGGACTTGCTGGTGACCCCAGGGACTTGGTCTTGCCGTTGTCCTCTAAGGCCTGGGCGAAAAGGGCAGGGTTACGGCTGGAGTGCCGCTGGCGTCTCACAAAGGGAAAGACACTGGGGCATGATGGGAAGGAGAACATGTTAGCGTTCCGCTAACACTTGTGGCACTGCCTTTTCTAAGTCAGCCATGTTGGAAAATCCTTGACTACCGTGGAATTACAAACAGAAACTGGAGAGCATCACAGGGGACGCAAAAGCAATTAACATTACAGAACTCTGTGTAGTCTTAGTGACGAAGCTAAGCTGAAGCCAGCAGTTCACACTAAGCCCAAAAATCCCTGGAATTAATCGTTAACAACCCCAGAAACAGAACCTGTGTGTATCCCACACCAATATGAGTCTTATCCCCTTATATAAAATACATGGAATATATTACAGAAAGACCCCTTTTATAGAAGATAATAGTTTTACCTTTTTTTGGTCTCTTGTGGTTCTATGGCTCTAGCCAGCATGTTTTTGTAGAGATCGGACTTTAAATAGCGCGCGTAGGAGTCCTGAGGGTGAGAGGAGAGGCCGAGAGCCCGTTTTAATGAAGCTGTCATCCACTTTCATGGCTGTGCACAGTTAATGCTCCTACCTTCTTCATCAGGAAATAGATGTGCATCTGGGCGTCATCCAGGACAAAACGATGTGGGCTTTTCATGCCCTGCAGGGTCTTCTCCATGGTCTTGCTGTCCACGTTTACCCACTTGCTGGCTCCCGGGGCCAGGAACTGCCTGGGGGGAAGGAAGTGATGAGCCTGAGCTTTGCAGTCCCACTGGGAGTAAGCAAGTGCCACATCAGGGCCTGCTCTAAATTCAACTGGGATGCAAACTGTCCCACTGGGCCACAAGGTCGCACTCACTTGTAGACCTCTTCCACCTTCTGCGGGATCGTAGCGCTCTCGCCGTGCCGGATGTCCTCACAGGCCTCCCAGAAACAGAGGTTCTCCACTGTGAATGAAACAGCGCATGCATCAGCTACCTGCAGGAGGCGCTCATCACGATGCCAATATGGAGGAGAATTGCCTTTCATAGAGGGATCATGATTATTAATTTAGCAGATGCTAGATCCTATTTTTTTTTTTTTTTGAGAGGGCAGGGTCAGTCAGTCCCTGGAGTAACTGATCGACGGCCCAATAGTGAGGTCACTCAGCTGACTCTGGGATTTGAGCTGATGACCTCCTGCAATGAATCCCAATCTGCTGAGTCACACACTGCCCAAATAGGCCCGCAGTGATCAAATAATGAATATGATTCTTACTTGCTGACGATGCCTCCATGAAGCTGATCTACTTGGGCGGGGGGGTCTACATGCTGCTCACCACTGAACTCCTTCTCCAGGTACTCCCTGAACTTGCACCGTCCCAGAGGGTCCCTAAGGAGCTCCGTGAAGCCGAACCCCCATCGTTCCACCCGCAGCTTGGTGGGTGTCTCCACCCTGCACCAGGAGGCGTGGAAGTGAAGAGACGACAGTCACCTCTGGGGGTGTGGCCCTGAAGAGGCAGGATGGGGCGCGGTAACGCACACTCACATGTCGGCATTCAGCGTCCAGAGTGCCGTGTCATCTGTTATCCAGGGGTTGCTGGGGGGGCAGCCTTGCATCATGGGGTCATGGTTCAGGTACTGCTCGCTGAACTTAAGGAAGCTGAACACAGAAGACCAGCCATTCCCAGTTTTAGTCCTACTTTCTATAATCCTTGCAAGTCATCAAATATTCAGGTTCAATGCTGGCATATTCCAGCAAACTGGAGCTCGAAATGGTGACGAAATGATTATACGTCATTGAACCCTATAAGGAAATTCTCTTTTCATCTCCTCCATCTTGCTCTCCATAGGTGAGAGAAAGCTTGGTAGCAAAGGGCAGCTGCCCGTAGAGGCTCCCAGGAACCTGGGGGTTAAGGGCCTTGTTCAAGGACCCACAAGTGTGCTGAAGCCAGGCTTGAACCGGCGACCTTCTGATCAATATTAAGTAATTATTTGCAGTTAAATACAGTTCAATTCAGTTTAATAGTCAACCGGTTTCAATATTAGTTAGGCATCATTAATCCAGGATATGTGTGACTCTGAGATTTATGGTGAAAGATGGATGGGCAGATGGACGAAAGAACGAAATAACGAGGTTAGATTTTCACAAAGAGCAGTCCCCAGCATTTTTGTCAGAATTAACATGAAATAGATCCCCCCCCCCACCAATCAGAGGCACAGTATACAGAATACCCAGAGATATCCCCCAGTTAGGGACTAATGTGGACTGGTGTCGAACCAGTGGTCCCCCAGCTATGCTGGGACTGAGGCTGAATCACAGGTGTTGGGGGGGGGTAGGTGGGGGAGGCTGTTATCCAACCTTTCCAGGCAGATGGAGGACTTGACCCTCGAGCGGCCCAGGGATTTCCTGATGTGTTCAATCTGGTGTCGGGAGCCATGAAAAATCACACGGGGAATATAAGAGTCAGAAAAAAGGCACAGCATGGTACACATCCAAGCCCTGATAAGAGCCATGCTGTTGTACCTTTAAACAGAATTTGTCAATATCTGAGAGCCAACAAAAGAAAACGACAACACAGATGTAGATCCTTCCGAAGCAATTTTCTTATGACAGCATTCTTAAGAGCCCACTTAATCACCCTCTTTGGTTGTTCTTGGCAACCATCCCATCAGCTGAAATAGGTTCACTCTAAATTCTTTCAGGCTTACCTCTCTTTTGTAGTAGTCCGCGTTCTGTTCTGTAAAGAAGGAAGAAACAAAACCGTCTCTAAACATGATATAAGCCACATGTTTATGGGAGTTTTACTTGCGCAAAAATGTTCTGAGGGCACAAGGTTCATTGGTTCAGAGAGATAACCAATCAGACTGTAGAAGTGGTGGATACAGGCAACTAGAGGAGGGGGGGGGGTCAACCAATCAGATGTCTTGTTCCTGCCTCCTCTAGTTCCTTAGACCCACCTCCTCTACAATCTAATTGGTTATCTCTCTGAACCAATCATTTTTCCTTCTGCCCTCAGAACATTTTTGTGAGGGTAAAACTCCCACGAGCGAATCACATGCAAGGAATCAGACAGTAGGAATTCTGCTCACACTCAGCTCCTGGCTTTACTAAGCAGACATCCAGTCTAGAAACCATGAATAATATAGCACTATTACGAGTATGTATTGTGGGACTGCTGACGTACTTACGTTAGCATGGAAAACGAGAGCAGGAAGTGAGGAAGAAGTGAGACAGAAAGATGAGCACAACGAAGTGCTGTCACACTCACACACGAGCTTCCCTCGGATGCCCTCCCACCAAAAACACTGATTATCACTTCACTTCCTTGGGTAATTTGGGGGCCCAAGGCAACAGCCTATTCTGCCTATAGCTGCCATATATATATAGATATTAATATACATATTTTTTCTTCATGACTTTGATCTTATCTAGGCCCCGAGCGGCTCTCTTGTTTGCCCGGATCCGGTCCTGTGACTGACAGAGGCGATAAACAGCAGGTACTGGCATTACGGAAAAAATGTATATGCTTAATAAAAAGCTCAGACCAGCTGGACTCGGGAGTTGTGCCGGTTCCTTCGCTCAGGGCCTTGTTCTTGAACAATGAATGTTCCCGGCTGCAGAAAATCAGAGGGTGAGAAATCCTTAGCTGAACTTCAGATGAAGAGTGAGCTCGTTTCTCTCAAGCAGACTGACGCCGGTCTAACGCTGCATTAATACCCCTTAGCACTACTGGTCACATTTCCCATGATGCCACTGGGTACAGCCCATGGCGACACTGCCCAGTAGGGGACAGTGTGACAGCTTTCCAAAAGGACCATTCGGTCCTGGAGGGCCAGTCGGTGACACAGTATCCATGATCAGGACTGGGGTACCCTGCTTTACAGAATAAACTAACCAAATGTCGATACTGAATGCAATCTGATTTAACATGGTTTCCTTAAATCCCAATTAAAGTGCTTCAGATCAGCTCAGGACTTAACAGCAGAGAGACTATTTGGCAAATTATTACGCTGCTATTTGCAATTACATCCATTATCTCTCCGCTAACATGCAGCATTAAGCCTGAGCCGCAGGAATAGAGGTCAGATAATGGATCCGGTATTCCGGAGGTGGGATCCTCTTCCAGCTCGTTTAAAAGGCCCAACAAGTGGGGGGGTGGTGGGGGGGGAGACGCAAACACAGCATGTCTGCATTTTAGCTTCAGGCCGTCTCCCAGTCCCTTCGCACTCCTCTCTCCCAGATCCAAGCATCACCAGTCTTAGCGATGCGTCTCGTGTTTCTCGGGCAAAGAGAAAGGAGGCAGGAAGCGGCCATTTTGTCATTTGCTGGTTTTAATCCCCCCCCCCCCCCCCCAGCTTCCCCCGTCCACCTGGCCGTACCAGAGTGCAGAGCGTCCCTGCCTTTTAAACACGAGCAGCACCTGACTGGGGGGCCCTACGCTGCGTGGTTTTTGGCTCAACTGTGTTTCCGTCTAATTGGCGTCAAAACGGTGGGTTTCATCAATGAAGGTGGTGTGTGGCTGAGCGGGTTGGCAGTCGCCGCCTATGACTGGAAGGTTGCCGGTTTAAATCCCACAGTCAGCAGAGTGACATCACCACTGGACCCCTGAGAGAAGTCCCTAAACCCCCAACTGCTCTAGTCTCAATAAAAGGTACATCTGCAAAATAAGCTGAATTTAGGATGTGATCCGCAGCTGCGTGGCTGCCATTCCCACCTCCTGATGCCGCCCCGGATGGGGATAATGGCCCACATAAACGCTGATGCTTATTAGCCCTGAGAGATGCTGCGCACCCAGCAGAAAGGGGCCCTAGTGACGGCCGGGATTAAGCCAGATACACACCACACTCTGCTCCTGTCCCACACTTTCATTCTCCACTCTCCTGTGTTATTCATGAACTCCAAATTACACTCAGCGAGGGTGCAGTTGCTCATTCCCGCAGCCTGCTGTCCTGTCTGTCTTCTGAAAGCTCTCGTCCCACAGAACATAGGCTTCTTCCCAGCTAAGTAAATATTTCATGATCACACTGAAGCAGTAGTGGGTTATCAGGCCTGAAGTGATATATTCCTCCCCCACAAAGTATGCATGGAGACACTCTGTGTGTCTTACTTAACGAAGATAAAACTCCCCCCCCCCCCCCCCCCCCCCGTGAATTTTGCTGAGCTCAATGCTCTGGAGATGACGGAGATCGAAAATTATACCGGAAATGTTCCATATGTCCTTACAGATGTTTCCTTTGCCTTCCTTCATTGAACAAACCCGTTGTCGTGGGAGAGAACTGCACAACCCCCCAGCTCTCTGTGGGGGAATGGGACCCTGCCTATGCCTTCCTGCCAATCCTGCCAAGTTTCCCCTGTAAGTTGAAGGATCTCCTAACAGGCCTGCATGTAGATTAATGTCATACCCAGGACAAAGCAATTGCAGGTTAAGGCCCTTGCTGAAAGGCCCAACGGAGTAGAATCACTCTGGGCATTCACAGGATTTGAACCAACAACCTTCCACTTGCTTGCACAGATCCCTAGGCCCAGAGCCACCACTCTGCCCCACAACCTCAAAAAAATCCTAGAATCGCCCCCAGCCTGAGGCGATATTCGAGCTGCCAAGGTGCATTGAGTTCAGGTTTACCCAGTGTGTGCTTTACTCTAATCACAGCATACTGGGTTTTCGCCGGGGCAGATGTAGGGAGTCAGGGGTTTCGGGGGAGGTGCTTACTGGCGGTCTGTTGACGAGCCAGTAGGCCTGTTCCTGACATTCCAGCACGATGCGGTCCGCCTTGCGCCTCTGTTTGGCTGCCCTGGTAGGAGCAGAGCAGTCGATGGAGAGTCAGAAAGCATACTGGGTAATTAGCATATAGCGGTAATCACTGAACTGCAAGGTAGGGTTTTCATTTTTCTGTTTCCTTTTTCACTTAGAAATGGATTTCCGACTCTAGTGTTTAGGCTGAGGTCTGATTTAACAGATAGGAGGGAAATTATGACCACACACCATGTTACTTTTTAATTTAGGTAACATCATCATCCTCTTAATACGAGATTTATTCATCCATTCTCATCTGTCCCCTTGTGTGCATTTATGAAATTGATTTCATAGCTCGATGCGACAGTATTCCCGGGCTGGGGTGGGGTTTACCTGAGCTGCTCCTTCGCCTGCATCACCACGAAGTCCCAGGTGTGGTTGATCCGTTTGTGCAACATGTTGTAGCTGTCCTGCGGAGACGATGTTTAAATGCGACATTGCCAGGTCGCACGGCTGGCTGCGTTGCTGCATGGGTTCACGTTATGACTCACAGGCCGAACCCCTCCCAGGATATCAGCTGGCAGTGTCGGATTCACAAACCCTCTTACTGATGAGAACCTAAAATGCGTTGACCCTGACGCAACATGGCGGCAAGTTGGTGGATGTCTATGTGCGATCCTACTATGTGCATAATTGGTGGGAGGTTTTCTTACACAAAAATGTTCTGAGGGCAGAAGGAAAATGATTGGTTCGGATAGATAACCAATCAGATTGCAGAGGAGGCAGGACCAAGACATCTGATTGGTTGCTCCTGCCTCCTCTAGTTGCTCGGATCCACCTCATGTACAATCTAATTGGTTATCTCTCTGAACCAATCATTTTTCCTTCTACCCTCATAATATTTTGTGTAAGTAAAACTCCCATGAGCATTCAGCTATCACATGATCTCATCAAGCAATGCTTCAGACCAGCGAATAAGAATAGCATTGAAATGTACATAAATAAAAATTTTCTCTTACCTTTTCATAGTCTATCAGCTGCCCTTGCTTTCTGATATTCTTCTTAGTCAAATAAATCGCTTTAGAAGAGCAAAAGAAAGACATGGCAAGAAACTGTGTTTTTCTATTATTCTAGTAAAGGGAAGTAATGATGTAATAGGCGAGCACATGATTAATAATTGGTAATCACCGTAATCTAGCTCGGAGGCTGGCCACTGCTGAGAGCTCCAGAAGTACGGAGTCTAGCAAAAAGGAGATGCTGTCATTTGAAACTATTCAGAAGCAGCGTGACAAAGGTGCTTTGTGATTTAACATGTCAGGGACAAGGCGGGTGGAAGGCATTTTGCTACTTTAACTGGCATTGGTTCTCATACATCAGTGTTTCCCAATCCGGTCCTCGGCGACACACAGATGATCCACGTTTTTGCTCCCTCCCAGCTCCCTACCAGACAGTCTACGTTTTTGCACCCTCTCAGCTCTGGAGCCCGGACCAGATTGAGAAATACTGTCCTACACGGTAATTCCGCAGTCTCTCCAACGAATAGTTTCGATATGCGTGCCCCCCCACATGGCCACCACCCTCTCGCGCTGCCCTCCATCTGAAGAAACCGTGGTTTTAGGTTACCTGGAAGCGATACGGCGTCTCGTCGGGCCGCAGGACGAGCGTCCTGGGGTCCTTTAGGGGGTAAATGTAGCCGTGCTTCACGATCAGATTCCCCACATGAAGTGCCTCTGAAAACACACAAAGTGGTCACTCATTTCCACGTAAACTACTCAAAGCTCAAACAAATCCACTACTCGTAGCCCAGATTTAGGCATAGTAATTCTCTAAATTTTTGTCAGTGGAATACAGTAGAACACACGATAACTAGAAACTGAGTAGGCATATTATATTTTATTTTACGGTATAGCAAGTAACTGGAAAAAACGTTGACATGGTGCACAGAATAAGCCGCGGGGATGGTGCATTCCTCATCGGAACTATAATTAATTACGAGTAATTGGGACTTTCCACTTTCCGGCTGCCTCCGCGGCCATTGGCAGTCAGGCGCTCCCGGGGGTTTCAGACCGGCGCAGCAACAGCGCTGCTAGGGGGAAGCCTAGTGTTTACAGGGAGGGGTAACTGCTTACCGGGGCAACAGGTTTTTTGCCCATTCAAGTCTGTTAATGCATCTGCCATCTACTGCCTAAAAGTCCCCTCCTTTCCATTCCGACTTCTTTTCCAATCTGGGCTGTAAATCAGGGAAATCTGCTCCCTTGCTATTTAAAACCTCATCTGCATCGCCCGGGAATTCAGGACAACAGCGTCTTGCAGAAGTGCATAATGAGGGAGACGGATAGCGATATTTCTCCAGGCATGACTGACTGCCTCTGGCTATCAGCGAAGTTTGCATCGGGACTATCAAACCGTACAGCTCAGCATGCGTAGCGGCGCGACTCGGGACTGGCCTACAGATTATTTGTACTAATAGCCTCTCAGCAGAAAGATAAATAATTCAGCAGATAAATTGACGCCAGGGGAAGAAAATCCCAAAAGCTTCAGGCGAATGGGGTGTCTATGTTATGGACAAGCTCAATTCTGACATTTATTAATTCACAGGCTCAGCAATATCAATGGAACAGAACATGCTTCTGTCAGACACGTGAATTGCATATGCTTACACATAAATGCAGCTAGGCTAATCTGTTGTATGGATGACAAATTCTATTACTTCATTTGTATTTATTATTCAAAAGATTTATTTTATTACAAAAAAAAAAAAACCTGATGACGTCTTTCGCCAGCAGGGGCGCCATCGTCGTCACGAAGGGAAAAAAACAATCGATTAACCTCACATAAGAGCACCAGGTAACGCTTCCCTACATACTTCTCGGCCCTACCTTCTTCCATGATGGAGTACTTCTGAATTAGCCACTCCACGATATCATTTCCTGGGAAGGCATAGCGAGGAAGGCATCTAGTTAGAGTCGAGAAATGCATTAAGCCGTCATAAATCAAAAACGCTGAACTCGATAAATAAATTACATAAATAAATATGAGCGCAAGGAGATCGATGACAGTCTTAATGCACAGGATTCCCGAAGACCGCCGATGTATGGGCTTTCCTGTGAAGGGCTTAAATGACCATTAGGACCCGGCCCCCGGGACACTGCACGGCCGGGTGTAAGACAACCCGGGCGGCACGAAAAATTATTTTTAAAAAGTAAAATATGTATCGTGCACCTGTCATCGCATGTGGAATCACTGTGATTAACAGTCTTTGATTCTTCATCTTTATCCCCATGTCGGGATCTTGCATCGCCACAATGACTTGTTCAATCTGGGATAAGAAGAATAGTCAAAATCGTGAAATCAAGGTGACGACAGACATAGTGAAAACGTTCAACCTAGTAATATAATAATTGCTTAATGTGTGATTTGATATGTAATCGTTATATTCATCATTAAATCACCGGAGAGACACACTCATATATTTAGGCATATATATAAGTAAACTACAAGGTTTTTCCTCTGACTATCTTAACTGCACGTCAAAGACGTTATCGGATATTCCCGACTACAGACTTTCGGTTTGATCATTTATTCGCGTTATTAATTCGGCTCCTGATTACATTAAACTAAACATGCTCAGATTGTTACAACCTTTGCTTGTCGGTTATTTTTGGGATCTTTCTGGATGGGCTCAAGGCGGGGTCTGTAAGCACAAGCAAACTGCCAGCACTTTTGTTTTACATGAAAATAGTTTGATGTCTGCCTATTGCGTTATTGTCTGGCTATAATTTGGAGGCAATATTAAACAATAGGCCCATATATTGTAAATATACATGTTGTGTTGTTTTGTTGTTATCACAAACGTATAGCCTGATCATAAATTTCATGGATACCTGGATGTTGTATGTTCCATTATATTTATGAATGAATGATTTATGTGAAGTCTGGCTTAGATTCGAGAATTAATCATATAGATTAAAAAAAGTTTTCATTTAAAACTTATCTCATATAATAAAATCCTCGTCCGAACGAACATATGTCAGAATGAAAAAACATTTAAATTATTTTTGTGATGCATCAGTATCAATAGCTACAACGTCATAACAGATATAGATATAATGCGGTTCATACTTTTGAAGTTGATGCGTATCTCCCGAAAAAAATCAACTCCAGAAGAGTCCGCGTCTGTAAATGCCTGAACTTCGGAATCGATCCTACCTTTGTTAGGCGCGGCATCTGTGTCTTGCAGCTGTTCCCTTGGATAAAGATGTTAATTGTCATGCTTACAGCATCTCGATCTCCGGCGTTTGTGAAGTTGGGATTGATGCTGTCCTGTGTTTTTTTTTTCCTTCCACACTTAAGCTCTGCTTGTTACTGCCCCATAGCGGAGCGCAAGTGAAACGGACTACCGGAGATTTGCACTGTTTTTCTGTTAGTGTGTATAATCAAAATATGACTCAGTTTGGCCAGTTAGAAAAATATGATAATAGAAAAGTATTCTTTTCCTCTCACTTTTTTTTCTTGATTTAATTACCGACTTCACGTACTTACACTGTGTCCCGTTGCACGATGTAATATTGCGAAACTATGATTTTGTGGCAGTGTTTTGTAAAGGAATTTTCCGTTTAATCATCGTCTTAGTATAAAGCTATATGGTTGTTCTGGTATCAGTGGACGTACATTATGTATTTTTTCTTCTCTTGAGCACCATGGTCATGACATGAAGCTCAGTCATTGATTACTCGCAAATGTTAGTAGTCATCCGCTGTTTATCTTGAAGATGTAAAAGTAGTGCGCGTACATCTCCTCGTTAGTATAGTGGTGAGTATCCCCGCCTGTCACGCGGGAGACCGGGGTTCGATTCCCCGACGGGGAGAGTCTGCATCTTTTTGCCTCGGTCTCAAAAGGCACCAAGCTAGAACCGGCCCCGTGTTAGTGGAAACGGGGCTTGTGACTTGTACTCATGCATAATATTCTGCGGGTCGCTCAGCAGCGCAGCATATGAAACTAGACTCGGATTGTAAGTGTGTGGTTTTGATAATTGATGTATGGATGGATGGATCCTTAATAAGAGATATAAACAATAAGGTCCAGTCGCCAACTAATCATGTAAAATACGTCATAAACTCATGGTTGTTAAACCCAGAATAAAAATGAAGACGTATAACTAGGAAAGTCAACTTGCACATTTCAATTTTGGTTCGATATAATCACGTTGTCCTTAACCCTCCAGTGCAGGAGGGGACGGTAATGCGCATCGAATGTTTCCGAACCTGTGTGTGATACAACCGAGGAAGAGCCGATGACTTCGGGGGAGGAGGGGCAGGCGACTCGGAAGAAAAAGCAGCAGAACCCAATGCAGCCTGTAGCCCATTCAAAGGCCTACTGTTGGACCTCTGCTTATTTTGCAATACGTCTTTAGTACGGACTGAAAAATGTCCGATTTCGATGAGTTTGAGAAGCAGTTAAGCGAAAATCGGCAAGGTAAGTTTGGCTTTGAAGATCGGTGTATGCTCCCTGTTTTAGGGTAATAAAGTGGCCGGCGTGTCCTAGCGCCGAGGATGGTGCGGAGGGCACTTCTGCTGGTTCCGAAAAGAAAAGCGCGGCTGGGAAATCGGTGCCTTTTATCCGAGCGCTCGCCGATTCTGAAACCTGCCCGATTCTTCTTCTCCCAGCTGCCGCAGGATCCCCGAAAACTGACCGCTTTGGTAAATCAGTGACATTCTTTGCTTGGCATTGTTATAGAGATCGCTAGGCCTGCATCCATCAGTGCCCGGCGTACATAACATGGACATTTCAATGAAACGTTATTGGGGTGCACTCGATGTGAAAGCCTGCGGTTTTATTTATTTAATTATTTACCATTATACACTTGGATCATAAATTGCGACCCGCGTATTTTCATTCGCAGTAACACACTATGCATGGATGTTTGTTGCAAGCGTTATATTTTCAAGATCACGTTTAAAGTTTTATGCAAATAAAAACGACCGCGACCACTTGATTTAAAGTCCGCACTTAATAACAGTGTTAGTTACTTGGTTTTTAAATACTACGACGAGTTTTCTATATAATGATATGATTTTGTCTCTTTCCGATGCACAATAGCCTTTCCCTTGGGTCCGAAATGCTGGCCCTGTCATCCGTACAGAATAAGTCTTTCTCACACGATCGCCGTTTCTTCATGATGTATAGACTCTAAAAATCAGCCGCGTTCCCTGGAATCATAACAACTGCTTTTAGGTCGTTATTGCAAAGTCTTGCACCTGTATCTACCTTTACAGCGGATAGCAGTAACTAACAATGATGTACAGTTATATAACAATACACATATAACTTCATTAAAGTGCAGAGAATCCAGTAAACTGAATAAACTTAAGCCATACTAACGCAACTGAAATATACAACATGCGTTACAACGGAGTCGAAAGTAGGATTGATTTATGTACCTATCAAATGGCAATCTTGTCATATCAGCTCCTTATCACTAAATCACTAAAATGTCATTCGAAACGACCTGATTCGGCTAGACGAGCACTAAGTGCCGCCGTGTTTGATAAACTAGCAGTTCCAGTCATTCATATCTGCGCTCTGACTATGCCTGCGATTGCGGTAATTGGTTATTACCGATTTACGTAAGATGCATTGGCCGCTCCGTGTCTGTACTTTTGCAGCGGTGCATTACCGTAACGCTGTTATAACTGATGCATGAAGCTGATTCCTCGAGCAGCACCTGCGTTTAAATGCTTCACTGAAAACTGCACCTTCAGGGATTTATTTAAGCTTCTATATGAAGGACCTGCTGGGATAGAAAGGTGATATTTTATTGCTAGTTTAATAAAGTGCTGTCTGTCAGATTGAAACGATATTAATTACCCATCCATCGTCCAACCAGTTATCTTAGTCAGGCTCCCCTGGAGCCTATTCCAGGCAAATTCCCCATACAGAGAGCAGAGGCAAAATTCAGGCCTCCAGACTCGGAGGCGTGAGGCAACTGTACTCACCACTGTGCTCCTATATCATTAATTAGTCTGGTTATGTTTTTATTGTTTCACAACAGACTGACATTCAAGGGGATGTCCTTGTGCCCTTGAAATTATTAGCCATTGAGAGATGGGTGTGTTTGTTTCAGGAGGGTGTGATTGAATATGTGAATTGAATGGAGGTGCTTCATTCTGGTGAGGAAACTGGGGAGTTAGACCCCGTACCACATCTTGGTCTCCGTAAGTGACTTTTAAGGCATAGCGCTGGGTCAGTCAGCATCCAGCACCCCAGGGAAGTTGGTAATATGATTACTCTGTGACTCATGGGCTTCAAACCCACAACCATCCGGACACACATTCATAATCCCTCTGAGTTACACATCTTGGATTTATCGAAATGGATGGTAGGGGGGCAGTCATGTCGCTCCGCCCACCGTCTCACTGGTACCACGGTGTCGTCCCCCAGAGCGGGAGAAGGAGCGACACAAGAAGCGTAGCCGCAGCCGGTCTCTGAGCCGTGGCGAGAAGCACCGCCGCTGGAGCAAGGACTCCAGGGGGCGGAGTCACGAGAAGCGCAGCAGCAGCCGCGACCGCAAGGGTCGTGACCGACGGAGCAGCTCACGCGAGCACAAGAAGCACAGGTACCCCCCCTCACGGTCCCGGTTACAGGCACTGAAGCTGATATCTAGCATGGTTTGAGGCCTCTTAACAAGTTTCTTTCACAATCAACCAATTGGTTTCTTCGTGGTGGGAAGGGGGACTGTACCCATATTAAATTTTAACTGGCGTTTATAAGTAGCCCCCGCCATAGCGATGGGACCTCAAAGCCAGCCTAAAAAGTGGCGCATGGTCACACCCTCATGACCTTAAACTGCCTGCGATCCAAAGTTAAATGTAAACATTCTGCCATCTGTTTGTTTTTGCCAGATTCTGAGTGTTTACACTGTATTGTTTGGGGAAAACAACCTTCTGTTTTGTGTTTGGGCAGCTACTCTCCTCGGAGAAGCCGTAAGAAAAGGACATACAAGTACTGGGATGTTCCCCCTCCGGGATTCGAGCACATCACCCCCATGCAGTACAAGGCAATGCAAGGTTTGGATGCGACGCTTCCATGTGTGCTAGTTCAGTATTGCAAGGTTATGGTATATTGGTTGCAATGAAAGCATTTATTCTGGAGTGCCCTCCTCCCCCCTGCTGGTCAAAGAGGGAATAACACTTGGGATGATTTCAGACAGTGTGAAGAGAGCTTAAACCTAGGGGTTAGAAGCAAATGAAGGCGACGATCCGGATGTTCTGGCCGTCCCTGGTTGGGGTCTTGAAGCCCTTTCTCCTCCCCACAGCTGCAGGGCAGATCCCCACGATAGCTTTACTGGCAACATCCACCACCAGCGGCGTGGCAGTGACGCCCACCCAGGTGCCGATGGTCGGCAGCCAGATGACCCGGCAGGCCAGGCGGCTTTATGTCGGCAACATCCCCTTCGGCCTGACGGAGGTGAGTCCAGGCAAAGTCCCGCGTTGCCTTCTGTCATGCATACTGGTGTCATGTGTAGCTCAGTGAGTTAGGACACTGAGCCGGTCACAAGAAGGTTGTTGGTTCAAATCCCTTGGGCAGCAGAGTGATTTCACCATTGGGCCCCCGCGCGCAGCCCTTAAGCACTATTTGCTCTAGGAACTGTCTGGTCCTGCTTCTTCAATGAAATGTATGTTGCTTTGGATGAAAGTGTCCGCAAAATAAATAGATAAATGTACTAGACTTGTCAGTCATTTTTTTTCTCGTTTGCCTGTTTTGATGTCTTCAGACGTCTGCCTGTCTTCATTCAGTGTGTCTGCCTGTCTTTTTAGGAGGCCATGGCGGATTTCTTCAATACCCAGATGCGATTGGCTGGCTTATGTCAAGGTCCCACCAATCCCGTCCTCGCTGTTCAGATAAACCAGGACAAGAACTTTGCCTTCCTTGAAGTAAGAGTCTTTCCTGCCTAATGGCTGCTGTGTCCAGGCGGAGACCGCAGCCTTCCCTGATTAACGACGTTCTTCGTTCTGCCCTAGTTTCGGTCCGTGGATGAGACCACGCAGGCAATGGCCTTCGACGGCATCATTTTCCAGGGTCAGTCGTTAAAAATCAGGCGGCCCCACGACTATCGCCCCCTGCCTGGCATCTCAGAGCAGCCCGCCTTCCACGTACCAGGTCCGTTTTGCTTGTCGCCGTCATAACCTTAATCTTTATTTACCTTTGAAGAGCCGATCGGCAAGGCCAGTTTTTTGTACTCGTTACGGACTGACTGTCCTTCGCAAGCTGCGGATGTCTTGTCATATAAAGAGGGAGACTTTCACTTTTATTTACTTAATGTTGTAAATATTTAGCAGACAGTTTTATCCAAAGTGAAGAATGTTTTTTTTTTTTTTTTTTTTTGAGAAATCAGGGTCAGCCTGTCCCTAGAGCAAACTCGCCGGCCCAGTGGTGTGATCACCAGTGATGTGAACCAGTGATCTTCTGATGATAACGCTGGCATCCTAACCAGCTGAGCCACACACACACACACACACAGCTCAGTCACTCACTTCTTACTGTTAACATAGGGGTGTTGTGTGGCTCTGTGATGTTTGCCCATGAAAAGAAGGTTGCTGGTTGGCAGGGTTGG
The DNA here is from genome assembly GCF_023856365.1 of Brienomyrus brachyistius. Taxonomy (NCBI): domain Eukaryota; kingdom Metazoa; phylum Chordata; class Actinopteri; order Osteoglossiformes; family Mormyridae; genus Brienomyrus; species Brienomyrus brachyistius. The sequence goes on along the minus strand of NW_026042442.1, from coordinate 176,576 downwards.
CAGAGTGATTTCACCACTGGGCCCTTGAGCAAGGACCCTAACCCCCAAATTGTTCTAGGGTTGCTGGCTCCTATTCTAGTTAAAAATTCTGGACACACCTACTGAAAATGACTTGTTTTTCAGCAAGATAATGACCCAAAGCCCACCTTGAAGGTTATGCAAGTAGCTTATTACCTTGTGAACTAGGAAAGAGATGGTCCCCACAGCCCCCCAACCTAAACTCTATAGAGCTGGTTTGGGATCAGTTGGATGAGAGTAAGAGTAAGGTAGCCAGCTTGCGCGCAGAACTTGTGGAAACTCGAGGACTGTTGGAGAAACGGTCCAGGTGGGTACATATGTTAGCTGGTTGAGTCCGCAATGCTGTCATCGAAGCCAATGGCTCCTATTTTGAAGAGACAAAAATTTTGTCTTTGCAGTACTTCATATGCATAACTTCCATGCCCAAAGGCCTTTTACTATAAGGTGAATAACAGCTAAAATAGAGACAAATGCATTAAGAGCAGGTGTGTCCATACTTTTGACTGGTGCTGCATGTGTCAGCATCTCCCATGGAGAGCAAGATGGGAGAGACAAAAAACAGTCGTCAAACTGCCCCAGTATTTAGGTATTTTTTTGCTGGAGTTACATTTATCTGATATTATATAGGAGATAACGACGTCATACTGATTTGAAGTTGGCTTATTTCACTCGCGCCGTTTGCTCGTGGTCATTATCCGGCATGTTGACGGTTTGCTGTGATCGGCCGGCTTTGGGCGCCGTGCCGCTCTGTCTGCAGGGGTCGTCTCCACCGTGGTTCCAGACTCGCCACACAAGCTCTTTGTCGGAGGCCTGCCCAACTATCTCAGTGACGATCAGGTACCCCGCCCTCAGTCTCTGTCGCCGGGGAGCCGACCCACAACCCTCCTGTGTTTCTGTCCCACTGCTGCACGTGGAACTCAAGCAGGCATGCACACACACGCACACGCACGCACGCACGCACGCGCACGCACATACATACATAAAATAAACACTCGTCTCTGTGTAACTGATTAGTAGGAAAAGAAAGCCTGTCAAAGTTACCTCACCGCTTAAAATTCATTACAAGATACTGGGGGGTCAAATGTCAGCATCATGTTTAAAGCTAGCTGCTGAAAATAGCCGCACATTTGAGGTTTTTTTTTTTTTTTTTTAAAGATATTCATGGGATTTATTAAACATTTATTAGACATGTAGGTAATGAGTTGACAGTTACATTACGCTCATTGTTTATCCAGCTGTAAATTATGAAGATATTGAGACCCCGCTAATGTAAAAGGTACGTTTCCCAAAACCTCATGTTATCGACTTGCATAGTTGGAACCATTCAGTTGTTATCTAATGTTGTTAGCAAATAACCTTATTAGCAACAAAGGCTTTGGGAAACGTGCCTTACAGCTGGCGGCTTGCCAAACCAGTCACGTAGCCAGTCCCTGTGCTGCCTGTTGCTGGGTACCCTGGAATATTTGTATATCGGGTTAATTGCTGAGTGTTAGTCGGATGAATCAGCCGCGTCGTTTTGCTGCATGAAAATTTAAAATCGAGTCATCTGCGCGTCACCTAACTGACGAATACCTCCACATTGCCGTACACCTGTGTTTGCCCAATCCCAGTCCTCGGGGAACCGCCGACTGTCCACATTTTCGCTCCCTCCTAGCTCCCAGCCAATCAGGAACACCGAATACCTGGTACAGGTGTGCTGAGAGGAAGCAAAAACGTGGACTGACCGGGGGGGTACCCCCGAGGACTGGGCTGGGAAACACTACCATAGACTGTGCTTGAAATGTGGGGGAGATCGACCAAGTCCCCAAACGCTTCAGTATTCGCAGACGTGCCGTGTCTCACGTCCATGTCCGCACACTGAGAACGATGACTTCACATCCCGTTAACAGCGATGGGGAGCTGCGGAAGAATCGTTCCCTACATTGCTGTGTCGCTCGAAAGGCAGAAAATACTTCGGACCTTTTTCCCGGTGAACGATTATCAGCTTCACTGGAGTTTTCACATCGTGCCCCATGCCCTATTCTGTTATGACGTCAGTGATGGATAATATTACCATAACAACATGCACAGATGAGGTCGTCTTACTCTGAAAGTGTTGAAAGGGTCACATTTTAGACATTTTCTACTTCTCATTAGCATCTTTTATGATTTTTTTTTTTTCTTCCTATATCGCCACCCCACTGAAATCGGCCCATTATAGACATAATCCATACAGGCATTTAATAGTTTACCTATTTATTTTGCAAAAGTTAATCGCAAAACGTTTTGCGTCCACCCCTGCATTGTAACATTTTGAGCTCCGGTGTCCCACTCACTTTAGCCTAAACTGTTAAAAATGGCAAGACTCAGCCCACAAGATAGTGATCGCGGTTTCAGTGAAAGGTAAGTGAGAAGTGCAGTCAGTTTGTTTTTCTTTGATTTTTTTCCTCCTTTTCGGATTGTCATCGTAATCTTTCTTATCCAGTGTGAGTCACATGTAATCCAAGTCAAGAGGAAGGCTGTACCAAAGCAGCACTGGGGGGAGAGAGTTTGAATCCAGCAGAACTGTTAATGTATTTCACGTCAAAGCCAGTAAATGTGCCATAGACAGGTGAAATGGAAACCGCTGCTTGTATCCTGGTGTTTACATTTTTTTTGCAGTCCCTGCTACCGCTTTGATACTTACAGCTCTTTCATTTTTGTTCCCCACTTTGTCCCCAGCTAGGGGCCTGTAAGATCGTTAAGTCTTCGCTCATAATTTGTTCAGTAGTACTGACCTACTGCTGCCATGCCAACATGTAACACAAGGCAAGTAAGACATTCCGTCCCTCGCACGGATATCCTCCCTGTCGACGGCCTGCCCCTGTGGGGGGGCTCTGTCCTGGAGTGCTCTTAAGCATATGGGGTCCTTTTTTTGGGGGTTGAAGGCTGGGGAGAGACTTATTATGCTGATCACAGGGTATAAATTTGATTTTTTTTTTTTTTTGCCCCTAAGAGAAGGTAGGAGGTAGCGCCCTCTTGTGGCTGCCAGTGTCCCAGGTGACTCCTTTCTGAAGTCAGTGGTTAATGCGGCTTTACAGTAGATTCCTGTAGAATAAGTGAGGAATGATGTTAGCAGAGCTATTTCGTCCTGTTTGGCTTCAAGCCGTGGCCCCTTTAGCAGGACCCTGTGGCGGCTCTTAGCTTTACCTGTGAGTTTATCTCCTGTAGGCTTTGTCCCTCTAATTAACTGCACCAATGTGGTTCTTGGTTTTAAGAACAGGAAGTCAGTGATTCGGCTGGGTTTGTGTTCTGCCGAGTCGCCCCCCCCCCTCCACATTGTATACATGGAACACTTAACATATAATTAGCTGTTTTTATTTAGTTTTTTTTTATATACCATCTAGCTTAATTATTGTGGCCCTTAAAATCAGATGCAACTCGGTCCATATTTCAAAATTCGTAGTTGGAATTATCAGAGAACTTGATTAGGAATTCAGTTGTGTTGTATATGCTGTAGGATGGGGGGGGGGAATCTGTGTTATCATTCATTGACAAGAATCAAAATAGTTACTTTTGTACGCTCCCAGTAAGTAAGTCATGCAGAAAGGGCACAGGGGGCTTTGAGCTCTAGTGTTGCACCGTAATGTCGAGCCACTTGTCATAAAGCCATTTTCCTGATGTCTTCACTGTTTCCTCATGTCGTTTTGCAAAGTTTAACATGCTGCTTCTCCCACAGTTAAGATTAGCATTTCTAGCGAGGCGCCGTGCCTGGACTGTCGGGCTAATCGCCCCCCCGCGTCTCCTCCTCTTGCCCAGGTGAAGGAACTCTTGACGTCGTTCGGACCTCTTAAGGCCTTCAACCTTGTGAAGGACAGTGCCACGTCACTGTCTAAGGGTTATGCTTTCTGTGAATACGTGGACATCAGTGCCACTGACCAGGTGCGTGAGGTGGGGCAGCAGCTGGAAGGTCTGGGGTGACTCGGGGCTTCCGGATGGAATTGCTGACGCTTGTGTGGGATGCATCCCGCAGGCCGTGGCTGGACTCAATGGCATGCAGCTCGGAGACAAGAAGCTCATCGTCCAGCGGGCAAGCGTGGGGGCTAAGAATGCCAACGCTGTGAGTATTTGCCCTCGGCTGCCGCCTTTCTGATGTCCTAAACCCAACTTGGTTCCTGGGTGCCTCCCAGGAAGCTTAATGCCCCTATTTCTTGGGTTTGTTTGGGTCCATGTAAATTTCTCGCTGTTACTCGAGACGATTGGACGATCAGGGGGTATCTGACACTCTTGTCGCCCCCCGGGACAGACGGCCATCATCGAGACGCCGGTGACGCTGCAGGTTCCAGGGCTGCAGCGGCTGCAGAGCTCCGGCATGCCCACGGAGGTGCTGTGCCTCCTCAACATGGTCATGCCCGAGGAGCTGGTGGACGACGAGGACTACGAGGAGATCCTGGAGGACATCCGGGAGGAGTGTTGCAAGTACGGCAACGTGCGCTCCATCGAGATTCCGCGGCCCGTCGATAGCGTGGAGGTGCCTGGCTGTGGCAAGGTGGGACCCGTACTCTCCTGTACCAGTGGCAAAAAGAAGACCTCTGTAGGCACTAAACACAGGCTCATGGGAGCATTTCTTGCACAAAAGTGTTTTGAAAACGGAATAATTTTTTGTGTAAGAAAAACAATCTGATTGGTTCAGATAGGCGACGGACAATCTGATTGGTTCAGATAGGCGACGGACAATCTGGTTCAGATAGGCGACGGACAATCTGATTGGTTCAGATAGGCGACGGACAATCTGATTGGTTCAGATAGGCGACGGACAATCTGATTGGTTCAGATAGGCGACGGACAATCTGATTGGTTCAGATAGGCGACGGACAATCTGATTGGCTCAGATAGGCGACGGACAATCTGATTGGCTCAGATAGGCGACGGACAATCTGATTGGCTCAGATAGGCGACGGACAATCTGATTGGCTCAGATAGGCGACGGACAATCTGATTGGCTCAGATAGGCGACGGACAATCTGATTGGCTCAGATAGGCGACGGACAATCTGATTGGCTCAGATAGGCGACGGACAATCTGATTGGCTCAGATAGGCGACGGACAATCTGATTGGCTCAGATAGGCGACGGACAATCTGATTGGCTCAGATAGGCGACGGACAATCTGATTGGCTCAGATAGGCGACGGACAATCTGATTGGCTCAGATAGGCGACGGACAATCTGATTGGCTCAGATAGGCGACGGACAATCTGATTGGCTCAGATAGGCGACGGACAATCTGATTGGCTCAGATAGGCGACGGACAATCTGATTGGCTCAGATAGGCGACGGACAATCTGATTGGCTCAGATAGGCGACGGACAATCTGATTGGCTCAGATAGGCGACGGACAATCTGATTGGCTCAGATAGGCGACGGACAATCTGATTGGCTCAGATAGGCGACGGACAATCTGATTGGCTCAGATAGGCGACGGACAATCTGATTGGCTCAGATAGGCGACGGACAATCTGAGCCAATCAGATTGTCCGTCGCCTATCTGAGCCAATCAGATTGTCCGTCGCCTATCTGAGCCAATCAGATTGTCCGTCGCCTATCTGAGCCAATCAGATTGTCCGTCGCCTATCTGAGCCAATCAGATTGTCCGTCGCCTATCTGAGCCAATCAGATTGTCCGTCGCCTATCTGAGCCAATCAGATTGTCCGTCGCCTATCTGAGCCAATCAGATTGTCCGTCGCCTATCTGAGCCAATCAGATTGTCCGTCGCCTATCTGAGCCAATCAGATTGTCCGTCGCCTATCTGAGCCAATCAGATTGTCCGTCGCCTATCTGAGCCAATCAGATTGTCCGTCGCCTATCGGAGCCAATCAGATTGTCCGTCGCCTATCGGAGCCAATCAGATTGTCCGTCGCCTATCGGAGCCAATCAGATTGTCCGTCGCCTATCTGAGCCAATCAGATTGTCCGTCGCCTATCTGAGCCAATCAGATTGTCCGTCGCCTATCTGAGCCAATCAGATTGTCCGTCGCCTATCTGAGCCAATCAGATTGTCCGTCGCCTATCTGAGCCAATCAGATTGTCCGTCGCCTATCTAAGCCAATCAGATTGTCCGTCGCCTATCTGAGCCAATCAGATTGTCCGTCGCCTATCTGAGCCAATCAGATTGTCCGTCGCCTATCTGAACCAATTTTTTGTGTTTGTGAAAACGGGTCTTTAATCGGGGAAACGGAGCGGGTAGAGCAGGACGGAACGCAGGCATTGACAAACTACAATGACGGACAGGGCAAACAGGTAAGACCAGGACTTAAAATAGGTCATGACTAATCAAAGTAATCGGGCAAAGCAGGAGACGATCAGGGAAGCACACGTGGGTAATCAGGGGGCGTGGCACACACGAGGAGCGGACAAGCCGGGCATATATGTATATCTATATAAAATCTCATTAATGAGGGACAGGGAACAGAACGGACAGACAGAACTGGCACAGGGGAAGGAGCCAGGACAAGACTTGACATAAGACAGGAAAGGCAGAGAAACAGATCAGAAAGGGGGACACGGAGGGAACAGGCAGGACAAAAGGACCGGGAGTGAACGAAGGGAACATCGGGGAAAGAGGAGCAGAAGCCAGAGGGACGAGGGACAAAGAGAGGAGGGACAGAGACAGGAGGAACAAAGCGAGGGGGAGCAGAGGCAGGAGGGACAAAGACGGGAGGCCAGGGAGAGAAGGAGGGGGAACCAAGAGGAGCCCGAGGGAGACCCAGCGGGCGACGGGAGGCAGCCGGAAGGGCTGCAGGCGGCCGGGAGGCCGGAGCCGGAGGGGCCGAGGAGATGGGGTGAGGGACAGACGCAGGGACGAAGGAGGGAGTCGGAGGGGAGACCAGGGAAGGGGACGAAGGAGCTGGAAGGGACCCTGGCGAGGGCAAGGAGAGAGGGGGAGCCGCAGCAGACGGCGACGTCCTCCGACACGCCAGAGCGGGAGGACCAGCAGGCGAATGAGGAGCCGCCGTCGGGGGGCCCGCAGGCAACCGATAAGACGCCGGAGGAGGGACCGAGGCAGGGCGACGAGGCCGCGGAGGGGGACCCGCAGACGACAGCCGACCCGGAGGGCCAGGACCCGCAGGCGCCGACCAAGCCCTAGCGCCGGCGAGGGAGGGCGAGCCAGGGGGCTGGGCGGGTGGGACCCCAGCCGTGCGTCTGTGTCCTCTCCCCTTATGGGACACAGACATAAGGACCCGTGGCCGGGGTCGGGCTCGTCGGGGTGAGGGTACCAGAGTCACAGGGGGAGAAGGGACTGGAGTGGGGCCAGGGACTGGAGCTGCAGGCTGCAGAGGGGGCGCCTGCCCGGGAGCTGCAGGCAGGGAAAGCGCCTCGGACGTGGGCGCGGTAGCTGCAGGCAGCGGAGACGGCTGCTCGGGCTCTGGGGCCGCAGGGGGCACTTATTTTATTATATAAAATAAGTGTCACACAACCGGGGTGACATGCCTTGCCTGCTTGTGGGATGAGGAAGACTCAGGGACTGGAAATGGGATTAAAACTGAAGATGTGCTCATTCCTTTGTGTATTTACAAATTTTCCTTCCGTCAGACATGAGGAGTTTGCTGCTATATTTGGCACTAATAGAGATTCTGATGCTGCTATTTTTATTGTCTATTAGTTTGTTATTATTTACAAGTTCTGTTGTGTTTTTGCATTTTTCTCTTCTGGTTAATTAACTGCTGTCTGATTGCTGTGAAGTATGAGTGTGGTGAGTAAGACTCAGGGACTGGAAGTGGGATTACAACTGAAGATAACATGCTTATTCCTTTTTGTATTGTTTACAAATTTCCTTCCGTCAAACATGAGGAGTTTGCTGCTATATTGTGCACTAACAGAGATTCTGATGCTGCTATTTTTATTGTTTATAAATGTGTTATTGTTTCCAAGTTGAGTATTCAATAAATGCTAAATTGAGAAATTTTGTGTATCGTTTGTTATTATTAGTGTGATATTTTACCATGCAAATAGAGGGGAAAACGTCCAATTATCGGCCAAAAAAAATCAGCAGCATATATCGGCCATCGCCTGACCCTGACTCCTAAATATCGGCATCGGCTATTGAAAAACCCATATCGGTCGACCTCTAGTAACAGTACATTCTGTCCAATTCATCCATCGAGTTAAGTCACACACCCACTTGAGGGGGCACTCCGGCAGACGTGAGGATGGGGATGTTCTTTCCGCTATAACATCCACTGCAGAAGTACATCTCGCTCCTGTTCACAGGGCTTACTTCAATGATGAAGCAGGGCTGGTTGTCTGGACAAGTGAAGTTGTCCTGCTGCTGGGTCTCGGTGCCGTTTTTCCACCTAAGCTTGAAGGTGGAAATGTGTTCCAACTTGGTCCCTGGGACTGCAGCATAGCCAAACATCGCGAGCAGCGTCGGCCACACCCACCACCAGAACCATCACACCGTCCTATACACATAAAGAAGAACTAAAACATAGAGTGTTGTGACAATCTATGCGTTAATGTTTGGCAGCATAGGTGATTCGTTAAAATTATACCGAAGAATGGAAAATGTGATATTTAGAATATTTTTTGCCATTTAGTAGCTAATTTAAGCACTTACCCAATGCCTCAATTTGTTTTAGGTCAGTAATGTCTGAGCCAAAAGAATGAATGTATGAATTTAATACAATTCACCCACTCCCACCCACACACAAATCTGAAATTCAATTTATTAAGACACTTCTTAAACATTAGTGCATTAACAAAAAAGGAAAATCTTAAGAGATTCAGTAGGATTTTCTATGTTAGACTTAAGTTAATAGTTCAATAGTTTTTATATATTTCAGTATACCAATTTGACTTTAATGTTGAAACAGATGCTAAAACATGGAATAATTTCATAACTAGAGAAACATGTTATTCACAAACACTAGCAAAGGTAGCTTATAGTTAAACTTACTTAAGTCAGCAAGTCAGGCTACAGTGTGTAAGAATTGTCGTAAACGATAATTTGTCTCAGTCTTACATGACAGAATAAGTAAACAGAAAATATAAAATGGCTGAAACAGCATCATTAACGCCAGCTACAGTAGAGGCGCAGAAAAGGTGTCATGACTGAAGTATTCCCAAACTTTGGAAGACCGCATGCGAGCCTTTTTTGCCGCGTGTTTCTCCAGAGGCTCCGGAGCTCCGCTGGTTGACGCAGCCAAGTTGGCTCATGTGCAGGGGGACAAGCGGCAAATTTCTTTTTTGCAGGGTGGTAGGTGATGTCTCATTAATATTTCTGAGAGAAGTGCTACATGATTGGCCAGTGCATGCCTTACAAAATGGTGCGGCACTGCATCCAAGCCTGCGGCACTCAGAGTCACAAATACAGTGGAAACCATTTGTAGTAATTACGTCTGTCTGGCTGATTTCCAACTAATTGATATTTGTATATTTATTACATGAATATAAGGTAATATAAGGTAATAGAAGAGGTATTTAATGGTTTTCCGTCTGAGGAATTTGCAAAAAACTGCAGTGCATGATGGGTCGGATCTAAAGGCTGCCTAACGTCCTCATCTGTAGGACGACTTACATCAAGACTAGGAAGGTGCATAATGTTCATGCCTGGTTGCGTTTGTTGGTCCAGAAAGTAATTCAATTTCGCCATGTAGGTTACGTTCTTAAAAACTGCTTGGAATATAGCCCGATTATATGCTGTGGGCCTTTTAATTTCTTTGTTTACCAGGTAGGCTACCTTCTTTAAACTGCGTTTTGTTAGACTACATATTTAGGGAGGTCTTTATAAATTTATTGTAGTCTTTATAAATATGTACATAGTTTAGCCTAACCCAGCCACTTAAGGGAGCAAGCCAGCTCAACTAGGTGTCGGTCCCAAGCCCGGATTAATGGGGAGGGTTGGCGTCAAGAAATAAAGAGACTGTATCTTCACTGCATGACTGATGTCAAAATGTGTGAAATATGTGGTTGTATAAATAAATTCATTAAAGTAGGTTAATGATTCTGTGCTGTCTAAATTGTATAGAAAATTTCTACATATAGCCAAACAAATCTCCTCCTGTTTGAAAAGGCATAGAAAAAGCAATTTAGCCACTAAAACTTTACAGTTTTTGTGAGGGACAGTCGAATTCTCTCGTTAAGTTTTTTGTGATCCTGCACCTACACTTTGCCGGCCCCAGGAGGATGGGCTCCCCCTTTGAGTTTGGTCCCTCCCAAGGTTTCTTCCTTCTTGGGAGTTTTTCCATGCTATCGGCGCCTATGACTTACTCACTGGGGGCTTTGGGTGGGCATGATATAAAGCAAAGCATTTTCCCTTCCAGTTTCCTCCTCTGGTCCACATTGCAGGACCATCAGCCATCAGAAACAGCCCAGACAGTCTCCTTCAGCTTCTTTAGTGTCCTTGGAAGCCAAGGCAGTTTTAGATCTGAGAGGAGGTTTATCAGAAGGACACATATTACGTCGTTTGTCCTGAAATGTAACATGGGGAGGAAAAGTTAAGCGGTTTAGTCAGATTGGAGTCGTTTATTCAGCAGTGGCAGCGCCAGTGACTTAATGCTACAGGTGCTATAGGGGAGTGAGATTATTTAGAGCGGGTGCTTTAGCTTTTCAGCTTATGTAGATGCTGTATAGAAGCACACAGCACGATAAGCTACAGCATGGATAAAATATGATAAAATATGAAATTCTAACGTCTAGCTCACAGAGCCTCTATGTGTACTTTGAAGAAAAAATACACTACAAGTATGCTATAAAAACCGCAAAAATGTCTTACACAATATACAGATTTTACAGATAGTTAAAGAAAAAATGAAACCAATATTTTGGGGGTGCTGTGGGGGTACTATGGTCATTGGAGGAGGAGCTAAAGCCCCCCCCCCAAGCTTTTCCCTGGTGCTGCCACTGTTGTTCAGATTAAAAGTAACCTTGTCATTAATAAACAGTACTCTGATCAAATTTTTGCATGTACAAACACAATCAAAGTTTAACCACATGTTTAGACACAATTCACACACCTGTTACATTTCCATAATGCTAAGACTCTCTACACTTACTTCATCCACTTTCTTGTTTGGTACACAGTCAATTGATGGATGTGTAAGATTATTACCAGACCGTCTGCTGCAAACTCTACAGTTAATGAATGGCTGCAAAAACACACAGACACACAAAAACAGTATTTAAAGAGTGGTGGGCAATAAATACAGTGAGAGAAGGTGTAGTAAAGATATATCTAAAGATTTAAGGCAGAGCTGCTGGACTGCAGGGTTTAATGACACAGAACAATTTTAGAGGAAAGAGCTTCCAAAGCAGGGTCACCTTAAGGCTATATTATACAAAGCAAGTTCATCTAAAAGTATGAACAACAAATCCCGTTTAACTGAACACTGCTCTGTATTAAAATACTGTCCTCCGATCAAGCTAAGTGGTCCTGTAGTTCACTATTTAAAGAGGTAAATTTAAAGGGTAATTCACACTGCGCATCTACCCTGCTCTGACCAGATTTAATTGCCCTTTCACCACAAAACACCACACTGCCATTTAAGGCTGATTTCAACTGCCTGGTAATCCAGCCTTTAAGCCTGTAAACCTACTAAAATTTGAGAATAAGGTGATGGAACTGGCTGTTTGAGGCCACCTATCTATTTGTTACTTTATTGTTGGCTAACTTTCCTCCGCAGGGCATCAAAAAAGTTAACATGAACCTAAATTAATTTGCTAACTGATATGTCCAATGCTCACAGTCACAGTGACTCTTTACTTACCCTCTTGTCCATGAAAATACAGTCAGCCCGATGGTCTGTTGCAGTTGACTTTGGACATTTTGTTGCTCTCAAGAGAATCTCAATGTCAATGTATTCACTGCTGATCTAAATCACATAAACACGTTATATACAAAATTGCCTACAACTGTTTTAAAGGCAATATAACAAACAATAATCACCCAAAAAATGGCAAACTGTCACAGACTTGACTGCAGCAGATTCAGAGAGAAACTGTGAGAAGGTAAAATTGACCAGGGCTGAGATATACAACCATCACTTTCATTGTGAAGAGACATTAAGCATCATATGCATTGAAATTAAAACATCAAAATCAATGTGATTCTCATTAGTTCAGCTTGCAGATGATGAAAGTTTCACACTTTTGTAAACACTTTCTCAGCAGTTACCTTCGGACGGCCCTGGATGTTATAGAAATTCATGTGCTGACGGGTTCCTTGATGAGCATTTTCGACTGCGAGTTTAATGGCCGTCTTGTAGAGTGCAGGGAGACTGTGGTAATCTTGCTGGGCCTCTGTGGAGATAAGCAGAGCTCCATAAGCCAAAACCAGAACCAGCAGGCGGGTCATCTTCCTCTCAGCTTTGAAGGGAGAAGCAGGACTGAGGACACTGATCTGTGGTCCCCTTATCCAGCACGTCCAGGGGCGTGTCCTTCACCCGAAACAAACAGACCTTTGAACAACATTGGAAAACTCTTCAGGATGAATCGAGGCAGGTGGTCAAGTGGGTTTATTGTTATTTCAGCAATATACACAGTACACAGTGAAAGGAAACATTGTTCCTCCTGGACCACGGTGCAAGACAAAGAAGAAAAACAGAAACAACACAAGATGACACAAGTGCGGGCAAGATAGAACTATACAGAGTGAAAGGAGCACAAACAGAGGGAGAAAGTGCAAGATAAACACAAGAGCAACAATACAATACTACAGGACAAGACAGCGCAGTCAAGAACACAGAGTGCAGCCAGAGCTAACCTGAATAGGGGCATCAAGGTTGCCAGGCAGGCAGAGAAACAGAAAATAGAGGTCTACTTCACATACAACAACCCACAGTGGGTGTGGCAGGGAATACAACACATTACAAACTTCAAAGGCAACAACACCGTCACTGTTAACAGCAACGCCCTTTTAGCAAAGGAGCTAAACAGCTTCTTTGCTCGTCTGGAGGAACACAGAGCAGACATAGCCACACTGCCCCCTCCCCCAATCTCCAGCACTCACAGACTCCCTCTGCAGGAACACCACGCGAGAAGGCACATTGCATCTCTAGGTGTGTGGAGTTTAAGACAAGGCAAGTGATGCTACGATAATATAATTCCTTGGTAAGACCCCACCTAGAATATTGTGTGCGGGTTTGGTTACCATACCTTAAGAAGGACATTGCTGCCTTGGAAAAGGTGCAACGTAGGGCAACGAGAATGATTCCTGGTCTTAGAGGAATGTCTAATGAGGAGAGGTTAGCTGAGCTGAATCTGTTTAGCCTCGAGCAAAGGAGACTAAGGGGGGACATAATCCAGGTGTTTAAGATTCTAACAGGTCTGGATGCTGTTCAGCCAAATGGCTATTTCAATGTTAGTTTAAATACCAGAACTCGTGGCCATAAGTGGAAATTAGCTGGAGAACATTTTAAAACGAATTTGATGAAGCATTTCTGTACACAGCGTGTAGTTAGAGTATGGAATAGTCTTCCTGTTATTGTAACACAAGCTAAAACCCTGGGTTCTTTTAAATCAGAGCTAGATAAGATTTTTGAGCTATTAGCTAAGTTCTCCTCAAAGGAGCTTGATGGGCCGAATGGCCTCCTCTCATTTGTAAATCTCTTTGGTTCTTATGAGTCAGCTTACAGAGATGAGGTCCAGAAACTGATAGGTTGGAGTTCAGCAAACAATTTGGCACTAAACAGCACAAAGACAAAGGAATCACTGACTTCAGGAAGGATGGAGGCGACACTGGCCTGCCTAGATGGATGGATGGATGTTTTTATTGACATTGTAAGTACAATGAGATTTAGTTTGGAACGCGCCAGCAGCTACACAGTATATTTACAATTATATAGATTGTGAGGCATAAAATAAGGTGTGAGTAATATAACATAACGACATAATATAAGTAATCATTAATTAATCATTACAGATGGTATGAGGTGTGAACCGCTAGGCTGCTATGGCATGTTTGGTATCAAACCGATGGAAAATCACTCCAGTTTCCAAATCTGGTCAGTGGTTACCACGAAAGTGAATATATCAAAAGTTACACCAGCCTAACGAAAATCATCAATACAAGGGAAATCACTCTGGTCATAAATCTCAAAAGGACTGATACAGACCCCCTTCCGAAAGCCCGCCAAATGGATGGTCAGCCATTGGTCCAGGAGTCGAATTCCTGGTCACTCCTATTCACGAACTTTACACTATAAAACCTGGCACCTCAGAACAAAGCCAGGAGAGGAGAAACAGAAGGGAGGAGAAAACAAAAGACCATCAGCACGAAGAGAGGCAGAGAACATCAGCCCAAGAGAAGAGAAGCCCACAAGAAGCCCTCCTGAAGCCTATCAGTGAAGACCCAGCTGGACAGAGAACTGCAACCAAGCCCAAGCTTCACCAGGAGAGGGAATCAGAGGGGCTCCACTCCAACAACCGCTGCAAACACCGCGCCTCCCTGAGTGCCATCACCCATCAGCTCATCAGCCTCCGCAACCAACTGCCAAGACCCCCCCCCCCCACTCTGCAACCAAGTAAACAAACTTCCTTTCATTTATAACAACCTAAACTCCTATTCACCTGCTATATTACTTTAGGACAGTATTTCCACAAATTGCTTGCTTTGCAGAACAGTATTTTCCCTTTTAAGGTTACTCATTTTAAATCTGGTCATTGCATTTTCATGATTACATTGTTTGTGTCCACTCCGTTATTTCGTGTTTATTGTTTGTTAGGTGTAATGTCTGTCTTATGTTAGTTATAGGAATAAATGCATGTCTTTTACACAACTTCAGCCTCCGTTCATTGAGTGCTCACAAGAATCCCTGCCTGTGCGATCTACGCTCTGAAACCTCAAATTCGCCTGAAATATCGCGAGACTCTCTCTCATTGGCCGTGAGGGGAGCTTCGCTACCGATCGTTTACATTACCTGGTGACGCAGCTCGTTGGACAAGCCTTCTATTCTAACCCAGGTTATTACGTGATACTGGTTATTAATGAGTTCCATTTAAGTCACACATTAACAGACTCACGGTGTTTCGCAATTGAGTTTGAGCCGACCATTCAGCATAAAAATTGGTTAATAATCACAAGGCACAAGGTTTAAACTTATTCTGAGCACACAATTTAAACTTTTTATGACCGAACGTGCAGTGAAGAAGCGCTACTGTGAACTGGTTGCAAAAGTCGCACTCATGGCAATCTGAAGGCATTTAAGCGGGATCATATGGGCTTATTATAGTTATTTTTATTTCTATTATTAGTAGTTATATTATTTTGTTTTATTTTCGGTGATTTCATTGTAGTTCTTTCGTATTAAACTGCAGTAAACTTTAACCCTATGTCTGACGAGATTCTCAGATGTAGCGCTTTGTTTCCAGGTTCAATTCGGATGAGTGTCTCCGTTTCTATATATCCTGGGAGAGATCTCTCTATTAGCGAACGGGAATACTTGTTATGAGGTTCTAACCTAAATTATGTTGCGCTTGGACATAAGACCGATAGCTTAGTTACCTATCAGGATCATACTCGTATGTGTGTGCCTGCTTTAGACAAAGCAAGTTTAACACAACTTTGCGCTGTGAGCCAAGTGTGTGTCATTTAGAAATTGGGAGTCTCCTGTGCTTGAGACCCACCGTGGTTAAGCACCATTTGCGACGAGATATAGTGCACTCACAATTTAAATCTGTCGCCGTAACGCGTGCGCCGTCTCGCTTCAGTAATTGTTTTAAGGGGTTTTATACTGTGCAAGGCACAGAAGAAGGCCACAAGCAGCATGCGCATGCATTAAATGTGTGTGTCACTCATCTAGCGTCGGCAACCGCCTAGCTATATCTTTGGTTACCTCTAGTGGTCAGGCATAGAACTACCACTCCATTTCGAAATTGCGCCTCTAGTGGCCAGGCATAGAACTACCACTCAATTTCGATATTGCGCCTCTAGTGGCCAGGCATAGAACTACCACTCCATTTTGATATTGCGCCCCCGGTGGTCAGGCATAGAACTACCACTCCATTTCGATATTGCGCCCCCGGTGGTCAGGCATAGAACTACCACTCCAGTTCGAAATTGCGCCTCTAGTGGTCAGGCATAGAACTACCACTCCATTTCGAAATCGCGCCTCTAGTGGTCAGGCATAGAACTACCACTCCATTTCGAAATTGGGCTTCTAGTGGTCAGGCATAGAACTACCACTCAATTTTGAAATTGCGCTTCTAGTGGCAAGCCATAGAAGTACTACTCCATTTCGAAATCGCGCCTCTAGTGGTCAGGCATAGAACTACCACTCCATTTCGATATTGCGCCCCCGGTGGTCAGGCATAGAACTACCACTCCATTTCGAAATTGCGCTTCTAGTGGTCAGGCATAGAACTACCACTCAATTTTGAAATTGCGCTTCTAGTGACAAGCCATAGAACTACTACTCCATTTCGAAATCGCGCCTCTAGTGGTCAGGCATAGAACTACTATTCCATTTCGTAATCGTGCCTCTAGTGGTCAGGCATAGAACTACCACTCCATTTCGAAATTGCGCTCCCGGTGGTCAGGCATAGAACTACCACTCCATTTCGATATTGCGCCCCCGGTGGTCAGGCATAGAAGTACCACTCCATTTCGATATTGCGCCCCCGGTGGTCAGGCATAGAACTACCACTCCAGTTCGAAATTGCGCCTCCAGTGGTCAGGCATAGAACTACCACTCCATTTCAAAATCGCGCCTCCAGTGGTCAGGCATAGAACTACAACTCCATTTCGATATTGCGCCCCCGGTGGTCAGGCATAGAACTACCACTCCATTTCGAAATTGCGCTTCTAGTGGTCAGGCATAGAACTACCACTCAATTTTGAAATTGCGCTTCTAGTGGCAAGCCATAGCAGTGCCACTCCATTGAAATTGCACCTCTAGTGGTCCGCCATAGTAGGTTAACAACATCTGAGTTGGGTCTCTGGTGGTCAACTGCGGTGATACAACACGCATAATTGGACACACAGGTTCTTGCCTGAAAGCAGGAATCAACTTCACGGACTAAATCAGTTTGATCACAATACATTAACATCCAATTAGGTTATTGTTGCATAACTAATTGATGTTTACAATTGAATAAGAAACACAATTCATTTGGTTTGATTCCCGTTTAACCTTTTTGATTTATTTTAGGTTTTATTTCACCTTATGCTTTCATTCATTCCCTCTCCCCCAACAAGGGGACTTGCATAGAAGTTCAACCACTATTAACAACAGTAAACCAGTTACGTACACAATCCCATCAGGAAGTCGTTTGGATGTGATCAGTTGAGCCCTTCGGGTGCTGGGTGCTTACCATTCGCTCTCTGTTGGTTGAGCTTGTCTGTGGCTCTGCTGTCACTGCTTGTGATCGTACAGTTTGTCAGAACCGAAGGGGAGTTCTCAGCAATTGGATGCCCAAAAGCGTGTCAGCCCGGCTACACCCACTGACTCATTACGGGCAAGGCTGACAGGTACCTCAGGCGGTCATTACAACTTTTGAGCAGGACTTCGTTTAGGGTGAGTTCTGAGAACGGCCCTAGCTTGGACTCTCACTAGGGTGGGTGATACCTGAAGGCAATTTTGCCAGCCGATAAGCTGAGCTCCACCTGGGTTGTCTCAGTTGTGCATACAGAATACGCCCTTCCAAGTTAACATTGCTGGGGATCGGGGGAGTGGAAGCCGGACTCAGGCTTGCTTGGCTGGGAGAATGATTCCTGGTCTTAGAGGAATGTTTAATGAGGAGAGGTTAGCTGAGCTGAATCTGTTTAGCCTCGAGCAAAGGAGACTAAGGGGGGACATAATCCAGGTGTTAAATCTGGTCATTGCATTACATTTTTTTTGTATCCACTCCTTTATTTCGTGTTTATTGTTTGTTAGGTGTAATGTCTGTCTTATGTTAGTTATATCCATCCATCCATTTTCCAAACTGCTTATCCTACTGGGTCGCGGGTGGTCCGGAACCTATCCCGGAATGTGGAATGGGCACGAGGCAGGGAACAATCCAGGATGGGGGGCAGCCCATCACAGGGCACACTCACACACAAATCGTGATTATATTATTGCACTATACTATATAAATAAAAAGTAAACTTAATACCAGTTGTGGTAATAAAGTGCACAGAGAGTAAGAGAGAGTAGGGTTTCACATAAACGTATGTTCATTAGCATTTAGTATTCTGATGGCTTTGGGGTTAGAAGCTCTTATTAAATCTGGTTGTTCTGCAATGCATACTGCGGTAACGTTTACCAGAGGGCAGAAGTTCAAACATCTCATGTGCTGGGTGCGTGGGATCTTTTTTAAATATAATTATGCATATGTAGAACTAGGGATATGATCCTGTTAAGTATGATAGTTCTGTCTCATTATTGCAGGATCGACATCCATAGTAACTGTGGTGATCTATCCATTTGTGTGCATGTCTGTGTGTGTGTGTGCGAGCGGGTATACCTATCCTACCCCATAGCGTGATAAATACCTGTTTTTTTTTTCCCTTATGGGGACCACGAAACTGAAAACCAGGAAAACTCTATTTTATAAAAATCTGTGACTGCTGTGGAAAAACTAAAAATGCAAAACCTCTTTTATTTTGCTTGGTTACTTATGGTTATGGTTAGGGCAGGGTGGGGGTTAAGATTGTCATAGTTAGCGTTAGCATTTATCCAATAGAAGTCAATGAGCGGGCCCCATAAGGATAGGTATACCCTATGTGTGTGCATGTGTGTGTTTGTCCCATATTGCCTGGGCTTCAGGATACCTCATAACCCGGAACTTCATCAGAAGTAGTTAGAAAATGGATGAATGGATGGATGGATGGATGGATGGATGGATGGATGGATGGACAGATCAATAAAAGTACAGAACATCCATTTTACAAAGAACCATCAACACTAAATGTATGCACTGGTCATGCTCCTGGAAATTAAACTTTTCTGAAAAGCAGCATGTTCATAAATTAGCTGCTGTTATACCTTGGGGGAACAAATGCAGATGAAATTGTAAAACAAACTGCAGTGGCAAAACAGTTCTGGCTGCCTGTGCTGCCCTGCCTGCCCGCCCTCCTGCCCATTACGTCCTGCCTGTGCCACCCTCCTGCCTGCCCTCCTGCCTGTTTACGTCTTTCCTGTGTGCCCTGCTGCCAGTTATTCTGTATTTACATCCGGACTTAACTAATTGAACCATATAAACCATATAAATCAGGACTTTGTTAACCTGACTTCTGCCCTGTGGAGGATGGGCTCCCCCTTTCACTCTGGTTCCTCCAAAGGTTTCTTACTATGACTGAGTTTATCCTTGCCAATGTCGCTTTCTAATTTTTCAGGCTAGATCTTGCTCACTGGGACAATTGGGCAGGGACAAAGTAAAGTGCTTTGAGACAATGTAAGGCTATGAAAATGTACTATACAAAATAAAGTGAATTGACTTGAGTAATGTGGCACAAAGCAACCCTTCTTTGCCACAGGAAATGTCTGGTGCAATTTCTTTTTTAATTGTACATGTCAATTGCATAATACCCTAAACTAATTCATTATTATTTCTATTATTATCATCATCATCAGTATTTCATTAGTATTCCATGGTATTTAGATTTTTCAGGAATCAGTGTGTGTACTGTATACTTTTTAATTTATTTGCACTATGTGTAGTGTCTCTGCAGCTGTATATACTTGCTGCATTATGCACAAGAACTTCCCTCAGGCATCAGTATAGTTAATCAAATGTAATATTTCTTGCTTGTTTATTAAGTTGTTTTAGGTATTTTGTGTGTTCCACTTAATTTAGTGTAATTAGTCCTAGTTGACTCAGGTTTAGTTAGATTTTTCCTTCTGTTGTTCCTCTGCATCATGCTACTGTCATAAAATTTCAATGTCTTACCTAACTTAAGAGTTTTGTGCATTGTGTTTTGGAGAGAAAGAAATCATTACTTTTTTTCTTTAGATTCATCCACTGATTCTATCACCTATGACACATTCCCCCTGAATATTTGTTTGTTTATTTATGTATTTGCTTGGGGGATGGAATTAACAAACAGAAATAACTGAATGAATCAGGGTAGTGAAAAACATTTATAAACTTATCATTTTGGTATTGGTACGATCCTGTTCTGGTTAGTTAGCCGAGGGAGTAAATCATCCGGAGTTTCATCTCTCAATCTCCTCCTACACCCACTCAGCATCACAGTATGGACTCCCCAATGCAACTGATCTGCACGTATTTGTACTCTGGGAGGAAATTGAAGCCCCCATAGGAAAAACTCAAAGCCTACAGACATATGCACAAAACCAGGGGACATGCTCAGTTCTGCAGGCCTGGAAGTGTGAGAGAAGGCTATTTATTGAGTTTCCCCTCTGCCCCTGGTAAAGATGAAACATGCACAAGTCATTAAACACACATATACTTACATGAAAGTCTGACTGATACTGGAGCTTCCAGTGCCCGTAAACCAGGTACTGGGGTACTCCATTTCCTTCTTGATAATTAGCGCCATTGAAAAAAAAAACGGTGCCTTTCCTAATATTAACTGACTCTCAGACAAATGTACTGCTTGAAGACCCTGCCACTATTCGCATTTTCCAGCAGGAGTCACAAATCTTCATTGCATTCAGTTTATTCTCAGATGAGCTCATGCATGTTTCTATGTGCATCTTTACACTTAAACAAATACAGCTAACCTCTGTTGTTATATTCCATATATATTTGTCGTGACTGGCCTTTTTTCTCAAATGATGGATTTCTGAAACTAAAACTGACAGTATTCTAAAATATTTATATTGCCACATCATCGACACATGTTCTAATATGACATAGCATTCCCCTGGACCATAGTGCGACTTAGAGACAAGATATAACATGCCCTTCACGGTAAAACACTAGATAGGTGCAACACTTAATGTCAACGTTGTCAATGTCAATGTTGACTTAATGTCAACGTTAAATTCATGGATTCGCAAATTAAGTAACACGGTTACAGTACAAAAACGAGCAGAGCTGTGTATGGCATGACTATCTCGCGGCGGCGACAAAATATGCTTATCCTTCTAATTATTCAGAAGAAAATATATTTGCAAGCACAGCCGTTCACGGCTTCCGTACAAAAAGCTGTCACTACGCTACAGGAAGAATACACGACCAATATAGGATTTACACAAGTCTGCTTCTTTTGTTTTATTTAGTAACAACTTTCACAAAAATTGACAGCAATACTGCTAAAAGTGCAGATCTGTTGCCAAATTAAATAAACAAAGAAATTAATCATAAAAATATTCAAAGTATATACAGCCAGGGGCGCCGCTAGCAATTTTGGGCCCTATGACAAAATATGAGGTTGGGCCCCCCTACCACACCCATTCAGATCTCTGGGGGCCCCTAAAGGGCGTGGGCCCTTAGAATTGTCCCAACTTTCCCCCCCTTAGCGGCGCCCCTGTATACAGCTAACCATTTCCAATCGAAAAGTACATACAAGTCTCCAATATAAGTTATACAATGGAGCGCAGATAAAACTTTTAAATAGTAATTAACCAAACTATATAAAGAATACAAGTTTGAATACAGGTAATTTGTATAAATTTTACTGTGTTCAGACTGAAAAATCAGCACCAGCCTTACACACATTGCAGTTCTGCTTTTTTCTTCTTTTAGCATAATTACCCGTTTCACGTTCACGAGGCAGAAGATCCCTGCAAATGTGAAAATTCACAAGTAACAGGCACCATTAACCTCAAGCCATAACAGTCTGCTAGCCTGAACAATAGCAAACTCTATGTATTACCAATTATTACGCAGGTTGTCACTTTATCAAATCATGACTGTTACTAAGAAGTGGGAGTGAAACGCGTGTCACGAGATCTCGCGATATTACAACATGACGAGATTTCTCGTTGGAGCGAAAAGCCGTTTCACGAATGCGCTGCAAATGAGCTGCTGTAAATATGTCGGCATCTGACTAAATTACTATAGTAGATACCCCAGACACTTTTGAATCTTTTGTGTGTCAGCATTTCGGGTGCCCGGCGGAAAATATAAATGGCGAAAGGGAGACAGACAAAACACGAACCATCTGTAAGGACTGTAGAAAGCTAATGCCGCACACAGCGGCTAATGCTACTACTAACTACTATGCAAAGCCATTTGCAGCACCATCATAGCTCTTTATTTAAATTCACTGCACCGGTGAAGAAAACATTTTTTAAAAAATGTTATGTTTATTATTGGGTGCTTTCCACTTCATGCACCCACATACAGCGCTAGCTTAAAGCAATGCATTCTGGTCCTGACGCAATGCATCATGGTTATATTTTTTATCGCCCGTTGCATTACGTCACCATGTCACATGGTACCAAAACTCCGCGAGAGCAAGACACATCAGGCAGCACCTCTTAGCAGGCTGCACAGGCTGGATCCGCCTCCATTACGACACAACTTTGCCCTTATTGGCTTAAGATTTTAGTTACATACATGACGTTTGTATATCTGCTATTTCTCCCGAGAAGCAGGTAAAGCGGTAACTGCTTTTCAATTAATTTACTTGGTAAAATTAAATTTAAATAAATGATATGAATATTGTAATAGTACTCGTGAGCTTTGTTTGTTGTTAGTTACTATAATGTTGCGCTGCTTTATTTGTTTAATCGTCTTGTCTGTGAAGACATTCAAGTTAATCAAATAAGAACTGCACTGTACACTGTACATGACCATAAAAACTTTGAATCCTTGAAATAAATGTTTTTGATCTTTTCCTTGGCAGTTATCTTTTTACACAGGGCCTCTATGTACACAATAGTTATTTTTTTCACGACTAACAGTATGGATCAGGAGTTGGTTATTGTAAAAGAAGTAATGTGCATGCAGGTGATATTTGTATAGATTTATATTTACCCCTAGGTGATAAGTTTGACAGTCATTTCTTTTACCGTTTGGCCTCTCGGTTGAACATAATAGTGGCGCGAGCAGCTCCACTTGGTTTTTTAAAAATACTCAGCCATGAACTTTTGGTGAACTCAGGTGAATCCCTTCCTTCAGTAGTAAACCTTGGTAGTTTCAGCCGTTTACACATTGTCTCACTAAAAGGTTGATAATATATTTGTCCTTTTACATAGTGATAAAATATACGCGATAAAAATGTGAATATTCATAGATTCAGGACTAACAAAGTAGCTAACAGAAACTCAGACTAACAAAAGGTGCAAATACATACTCAGTTGGTTCCATTGTGTTGATTACATTATAATGTTTACATTGTAATGATTATATCATGGATATTTGGCATACTTTTTATAAAATCGTAATTCTTATATTCTGCGTTATATAGTGCTAAATAATATTCCATAGATGGATGGACTTTATTAATCCCCGTGGGGAAATTGTGTTTTTTATGTCTCCCTCAACTTACTCTTTGTGGAGTAAGTTGTCCGCGAAGTGCAGCTACCTGTTGGGGCGCCCAGGGAGCTGGGGGTTAAGGGCCTTGCTCAAGGACCCACAGACGTGCTGAGGCTGGGTTAGTTTCAACTGGTGACCTCATTACAGGCACAAGGACTGACCCCTGCCCCCCAACTGTGTATGAGTAGCATTTATGCTGTTTCTTGAGTGTGAGCTAGTACATAAACCAGCTAGTGCTCACCATTGCAAAAATACTCTAGCTTTCTGTCATACACATTTTTTTATTTTCTTACATTGTCCGTTTTTGTTCATAGTCTGTAATATTCTGAATAACGACAATGTAGAGGAAAAACAGATTAAATTCTCCTTGTTTGTAATTTCCCCATGTAATCCACTGCCTTGTGGTAAGAGGTGCAAAAGTCAGACGCGTTGAATGATGAGGATACGATATTGAGTTTAGTTCTTGAGAGGATTTATTCATATGATATTTTAACACACAGTACTTTGAACTGGTTTGTTTGGCGCAAAAGGGCCGATATGCAGACACCATCACACATGGCAAATACGGTCAATGACTGTTTCACTTTGCACCTTCAGCCCTGAGCCGCGTAATCTCAGCACCTTTAATAACAACCATTGCTGCCTCCTACAGGTGGGAATACACTTAGACAATAGTAAATATCACTAAGGCAGGCAAGTACCTCTCGTTTCAAGTGTTGCAATACTATATAACATTATATTATAAACAATAAATACGAATAAATAAAAACATTAAACAAATAAACATAATCAATAATATTCATGAATAATTATGCTTAATATACAAATAAAAGAATAGCTCCTGCAGATGATTTCAGATAACTACTGGAACAATGAGTTCTGGAGGGGAGCAAGCTCTGTTACATGCTATAGAAATGTTGATCTGATTCCTTTCATTATCAGATTGTTACCACTGTTAAAAACCACAGATATTGTATTCTGATTGTATGCATTTCCTTATTAGGGCATGTCAGTTACTTCTGTTAAAAAATCCGTTTATTCTGACGTCGTAAATTTCCTGATCAGAGTTTACCCTCTTTAAAGTGATGGAGGTCCACTTGTGCCAAAGATACATCGATATGCATATGAGATTTCGTTTGTGCCAAAAATATGTAAATAGCACACAGTCCATGTCGACTGAGCATGTGACAAAGAATTTTTCTGTGACAATTCTATTTTGTCAATGAGTTTGTCTGTGGAGCCCCTGAAGGGACCTAATGGTGTCCGCTAATTAGATACCCAGAAATAAACTGTGTGGCTCCTGCCCAAGCATTGCTGCCCAAACAGCAGCTTCCTCCTTATGCCACCGAGGGAGGAGTAGCCAGTGGTTCCCCTGCCCCTTCCCCTCTCCCCCCTGCAGACGAGGATCATAACCATTCAGCACCCGACTCTACCTCCTTCTCGGTGAAGAAGTGCCGTGGCGAAACACTCAGGCAGCAGGACGAGGTAGCAGAAATTCTTGCCCCTATGTTGGTATGTCCAAATCCTCAAGGGGGAGATAAGGTTTGCTCATCTGACACTGTAGATGAAGGAGTTGAACATAAGAACATAAGAACTATACAAACGAGACGAGGCCATTCGGCCCATAAAGCTCGCTTGGGGAGAACTAAACTAATAGCTCAGAGTCGTTAAAATCTTATCTAGCTCTGATTTAAAGGAACCCAAGGATTCAGCTTGCACTACATTATCAGGAAGACTATTCCATACTCTACACGCTGCGTAAAGAAGTGCTTCCTTAAATCCAGCTTGAAATGTTCTCCCGCTAATTTCCACCTATGGCCACGAGTTCGTGTATTTAAACTAATGCTGAAGTAACTATTTGGTTGAACAGCATCCAAACCTGTTAGAATCTTATATACCTGGATCATGTCCCCCCTCAATCTCCTTTGCTTGAGACTGAACAGATTTAGCTCAAGTAACCGTTCCTCGTATGACATTCCTCTAAGACCAGGAATCATTTTTGTGGCCCTACGCTGCACCTTTTCTAAGGCCACAATGTCCTTTTTAAGATATGGTGACCAAACCTGCACACAATATTCTAGGTGAGGTCTCACCAAGGAATTGTATAATCTTAGCATTACCTCCCTTGACTTAAACTCCACACACCTGGAGATATACCCCAACATCCTATTGGCCTTTTTTATTGCTTCCCCACACTGGCGAGAATGGGACATGGAAGCATCAACATACACACCAAGGTCTTTCTCATGATCAGCTACCTTTATTTCAGTGACACCCATGAAATACCTGTACTTTATATTTCTGCTCCCTAGATGGAGTACCTTATATTTATCGACGTTAAATTTCATCTGCCAGGTATCGGCCCAGTCACTAATTAAATCAAGATCCCGCTGTAGCTGCTGAGCCACTAATTCAGTATCTGCTACACCACCCACCTTGGTGTCATCTGCAAATTTCACCAGTTTACTGTATATATTGGTATCCATATCATTTATGTAAATTAGGAACAATAGTGGTCCTAAAATCGAACCCTGCGGTACCCCACTATGAACGCAAGCCCACTGTGAGTTGAAGGACATTGCCAGTGACCTGCTGGACCCCAGGCAGAACAGGCCTCACCATGCGACAGCCCTTCAGAGACTGGTCCTCCTGCGCATGGACTGGGGCATGATGCATCAGTTTAAACAGGAGCCTGGTAAATCCTGCGAGTGCTACACCAAGCGACTGATGGTAGCATTCTCCAACTACAGTGGGATGGACTCCACAACGGACCGAGAGTGTATGTGATGTAAAATACACTAAGATAGGTAAAAACTCTTTTGTGGACTAAGTAAAACAAACATTTTATGTTCTAGTTTTCTTAAAACTACTGAAACAAATAATTGGCTACACTGCAGTTCCGCTGTTTTGTTTGGCACCCCTGCATGTCGTGCATTGTGTGGAAAAAACCTGAAGGCTGAGGAATGTTACGTAACACAGCTAGAATGTAAAAACTCTCTCTGGTGTAATTCACTGCATAAAACCAATGGTGTTAAGTGTGATGTCTTCTTCATAACACTCCCTGATGTTTGTGTCCGTGACCATGAGATAGGGTGGGCTGCTTTTCTTCCTTCCTTTGACTAGTATTCCTCCTAAATTGTTCATCTGTATTTGCTGCATTGGTACTTGATGTGCGTGTGCCTTGTGTCACGATCGCCATTTAACGGGAGCGGCGGACGGGCAGGAAACAGGCAAGGCAGGCAGGATACGGGGATTTATTAGGAACACGGGGTGCAGGAAACATCTCACGCAGACGGACTTCAATGACGGACACTGAACTCTAGTAAGACATGAACTCAAATAGACAGGACTGATTGAAAATAATCGGACACAGCTGGGTACGATCAGGGAAGCACACGTGGATAATCAGGGGGCGTGGCACACACGGTGGTCAGACTGTCCGGGACCTCCTCGGGGACTAGGGCAGGAAAGTCTGGAGCTGGGTCAGGGACAGGAGTGGGGCCAGGAACAAGAGCCCCAGGGGGCACAGTCATTTGAGGCGGAGGGAGCGCCTCGGGCGTGGGCTCTGGGGCCGCAGGGGGCAGCGGAGGCGGCTGCTCAGGAGCTACGGGCAAAGCAGGCGGCGGCTGCTCGGGCTCTGGGGCCGCAGGGGGCAGCGGAGGCGGCTGCTCGGGCTGCGCAGGAGCTATGGGCGACGAAGGCAACTGCTCAGACGCTGTAGCAGGAACCCAGGACTTTATGCTCAGCCCACTGCTGTTAACTCCGATGACTCACAACTGAGCAGCAATGCACATTTCGAATTCCATCATCAACATCAGGCAGATGACAAGACTGTTGTGGGTCTCATCAATAAAAACGGTGACTTAGCATACAAAGAGGAAGTGTGATGACTATCGGACTGCTGCAGAGCCAACAACCTGTCTCTGAATGTTGACCAAAGAGATGGTTGTTGACGTTAGAAGAACACAAAACACAGAGTGACCACTCTCTGCTGCACATCGATGGCTCATCTGTGGAGATCGTAGAGAGTACCAGATTCCTTGTTGTCCATCTGGCGGAGAATCTCACCAGGTCCTTCAACATCAGCTCCATAGTAAGGAAAGCACAGCAGCACCTCTACTCTCCACGGAAGCTCAGAAAAGCCCATCTCCCATTCTCACACTCTATTGGGGAACTGTTGAAAGCACCCTGAGCAGCTGCATCACGGTCTGCTTTGAGAACTGTGTCGCCTCAGATCACAAGTCCCTACAACAGATAGTGATGACAGGTGAGAAAATCATTGGGAGTATCGTGTTAGAGAAATATGTACTTTTTTTATCATCATTTTGCTAGACGCTTAGAAACAACACCCTGCCGCAGCTTGATCTTAATTGAGCAATAACACGTCTCAAGAACTGTCGCTTGAATATTTCCACCCCATATATGGTGACAAACAATGTTCAATGTCAGTTGCATATCCTGTTTGTGTACCTCAATAAAAGACACTGCGAGGGGAGTTACTCTTTCGAAGTTGGCTGAGTTCGACTGAGAGGCTGACACCTCGAGGTCAGGACCGGGCTTCCCTTTGTAAGGAAAAGTGGTAAAAATGTCCCAAGGTTCTTGGTTGATCATTTGAATGCAGACAATGTTAGGAATTTATGATCATGGGGGAAGCCAGGGAGAGAATGGGGGTTCCAGTTGGCACCACTATGGTGATAAGGATAAGATAAGGTGATAAGAATTGAATTACAATGATCATAAAAGTCTCCACCCTGTCCTGTCCCGTCCCTGTCTCAGGATCCTCACACTCCAGGGGGTCACTCTTTATATGTAAATTCACTCACAACACCTACACACAACACCTTGGTGGGGAGGGCCTTTTTGGGTATAAAGGGGGGTGAAGAACTGTCTTCAATTTGTATCTGAGCTGCCTTTCAGTACCCGGTGTGTCTCTACACTGTATTACATTGTATTATTTTTGCTGTTCAATAAACCATCATTTTGCTGAAACTGCGGAGACTCTGCAAGTGGATTCCCTACACCTTGCAGCAAGTAAAACGTCATCACAGCTGTCTGTGTTGTTCTGTGTTCAGAGACTGGTTTGTTTCCAGCGCATCTTCAGAAGAAGATAACCCTAACATATCTCTCCCCTCCATCACAGATATTCACACCACACACTGCATCCGCAAAGCCACCACCATTGTGGATGACCCCACCCACCCCTCACATTATCGTTTCACCCTCCTGCCTTCTGGAAATAGGTCCCGGAGCATTCGGGCCTTCACAGCCAGACTCAAACAGCTTTATCCCCCATGCCGTCAGACTACTGAACTCTCAGGGACTAATCTGATACCACACACACATACACTCATTAACACACTTTATTATTTAACTACTATTTTTTATCTTATTGTCGCCATGTTTACAGTTACTTTTATTTATTTTTATTGCTACCTCATTGGACAACCAAACTGCGCCTTCTCAGTACTGGGTTTACTGTGCTGTTTGTGCTCGTTGGTGTCAGTTGTCCTCTCTTTTTGCACTGTCCTGCAATGTTTGCACAGTTTTTGCTCATTATGCACCATACAGTATGTTGCTAGGTTGGTATGTGTTAGTCTTCTGTTAATTTAAGTAGCACCTTGGTCCGAGGGAAACAGTTTCTTTTGTAACTGTACTATACTCAACTGTGTAAAGTTAAAAATAACATTAAAGACCTACTTGACTTTTACTGAACAGGTGCTAAAGTGAAATTACTTGCTTCTGGGAAAGAACTCCAGCTGAAATTCTGTACAACAATTATGGGAGACATATGGGAAGGACGCGGTGTCAGACCTGCCCCAGTGGGACGAATGTGGTTTTCCTAGTAACAGCAGCTTCAGTCCCAATCAGATAAGCCAGATGCATCTGAAATTAGAGGAACGGGATCAGACTGGTTGCTCAGGGACTAATGTGGTAGAACTAAAACAGAGACAAATTGGACGGTGTTTCAATTGTGGGAAAATGAGACAAAGCAGGCAGAGGAGATGCGGGTGGCAAAGAAGCATGAGATAAGGAATGCAGAGAATGTGGATGAGGGTGAGACTCCTGTGAAAACTGTGTATTGAAAATTAGGGCCATAGTATTGTCATCCATCCTGTCAGGGTATGGAAATACACTGAGGGTAAATGGCCTAATGCAGGAAGTGTCTTAATCCTATAACATCCAGCTGATTCAGGCTGTGGGGGACAGTGTAGTACTGCACTCTTCTGGCTGGGACCTTGAATAAATGAATGAATGTTACATTTATACAGCCCTTTTCTAAGATACACAAAGAGCTTTACAGAAGCACTGGGGAGCCACTTCAACCCAAACGTGAGGCAGCAGGAGAGGGGGCCCAGGCAGAGAGAACAGCCAACAAGACGGGTGCTTCCACAGACAGGACGGGGGCCCCGGCAGACCAACGCTGACGACTCCTGGGACCAAGTCAACAGAGCAGCTGTCGTCATTGTGACTCACCCTCATACATCCATCCATTGTCTAAACCGCTTATGCTACTGGGTCGCGGGGGGTCCAGAGCCTATCCTGGAAGGATCTGTGCACGAGGCAGGGAACAACCCAGGACGGGGGGGCAGCTCATTGCAAGGCACATTCACACACCATTCACACACACATGCACTCCTACGGCCAATTTAGCAAGAGAGAACATGCAAACTCCCCACACATGTGACCCAGGCGGAGACTCGAACCTGAGTCCCAGTGGTGGGAGGTAACAGTGCTAATCACTGCACCACCAAGCAGCCCCACCCTCATACATGATTTCTGATTCTTGATTTTAATCCCCTTTTCTGTTTTTGGCAACATATAAAGTGCTGTGAATGTCACTGTCAGATTGTCATATCATCCTCCAGTTGTCCCTTGTCACCCTGGATGCACATTGAGTGTTTGCTAAATATTTTATCTTGTAGTGTTCCTGATTTTTTCCTGTGTTTTAATTTGCAATTCTCAAATTTCATGACTGGCATCCGTGGGGACGATTAATTAAACCTGTTAACTCTGCACTTCAATTTCAAACTGTTGGTAACATGTGTACATATTTTTGTCTGATCTTTTCACCACCAGGTGGCGATATAGCAACTCCAGAGTTATTGATGGCTAGAACAAAAAAAACACAGTAACACAGAGGTGTAGCTAAAAATTCTGGGCCCCTGACAGAATGTCACCTTGCGCCCTCTGTCGAATTTTACATTCTGTGAAAGAGATTTGTTGAGCCATCTTCCAATGTAATCCAATCCAGCTCTTTATTTGAAAAGCACTTTAAACAACCTTATGGACCAAAGTGCTGCACAAAGGAATAAATAAAAACATTCACACACTTAAAAACGAAGTAAAAGAAATTTAATAAAAACCAAAACATTCAATGTGAGTAAAAGGCCATTAATAAAAATTTAAAAAAATCAATTAATTAATAAAGAAAAGGCTAAGATTAAAATAAGATTTACTATTAAAATTAACATCTCACAATGTGTCAAAGGTGAAGGAGAAGAGATTAGAAGAGATTTAAAAACGGACAGAGGGGATTCCTCTCTAATGTGAAAAGGCAAGTCATTCCACATTTTAGGAGCTGCGACTGCAAAGGCTCGATCCCCTCTAAGCTCACGCTGAGTCTTAGGAACCGTCAGGAACAGCTGATCAGCTGACCTGAGAGAGCGGGTGGGGGTGTAAGGGTGAAGCAGCTCACAGAGGTCAGATGGAGCAAGACCACTGAGGGCTTTAAAAGCAAATAACAGAATTTTAAAATGAATCCTAAAATGTACGGGCAGCCAGTGGAGTGAGGCTAAAATGGGGGAGACATGCTCATATTTCCATGTGCGGCAGCATTTTGAACCTTCTGGAGGTGAACAATAGTGGAGCCTCTAACCCCAACATAGAGGGCGTTACAGTGGTCCAAACTAGTAGTGACAAAAGAGTGGATTACTGTCTCAAAGTGCTGCCTAGAAAGAATTGGCTTTATTTTGGCCAACTGCCTCAATTGTAAAAAGCTTGACTTGACAACTAACCTTATCTGAGTGTCAAACTTAAGGTTGGTGTCGACTTTAACCCCTAGGTGTGTGATGACTGGTTTACAATATTGTTCCAAGGAACCTAAAATTACAGTGGAGGTCAGAGGAGTGGAGTTACCAAAAACCAACACTTCTGTCCATTACCTCCCCACTTCCTTGTTAGTTACAATATTTGTTCTGCATTACTGTACTGCTTTGGAGCCTTTTGATATTAAGGTGAATAACACAGGTGAAAAATTAAGGTGAAAAAAGAGACAGATGCATTGACAGCAGTCGTGGCCACACTTTGGACTGGGAGTGTAAGAGCAAAGGAAACTGAATCCACTATGTTCTGTCCTGTAAATTTTTATTAAACACCACATGACACACATACGAGTCCTGTTTTAACTTTCAGGGCTGATGGTCTGCAGCCTGGCTTGTGTTCTACAGTGCAGCGCAGGTGCAGTCACTGTGCTGAGCCCGGCGTTATATTAATGACGCAGCCTTTCACACTGACCAGTGAGAAATAACCTTGAAAATGACTGTGCTCTTTGTGGTTCTCCTTTTTTCTTACCACCAAGCAAGAGACTAAACATATTTTCTACTTATCAGTTATCAGAAATCAGAAATGTCATGCAGTAATCAGAGGTTAGACAGCAAGAATGACTTTTGTATTTTTATCTTTTGTCAATCTTTTATCCAGCGACTACTAATTCTCATCGGGGTCTGGAGAGGGTGGGACCTGTCCCAGGAAGCACAGAGCACAGGCCTGCATGGGATGCCATTCCACACAAGCAAAAACAATTAAGATGGTCAGATTTGCCTCACTGTGTGATTTTGACTGAAAGATGAACTAAGCACAGTCTTGTGTGTATAAAAATGCGTAGATTCATTTAACTTTAACAATGAGATTCAGCAACATGACCTTATAGTGTTAATGATCGGTATCTTACTGGTATTAACTGAATTATGCAAAATTCTACATTATTCTATATTATTGCACCCAAATTGTTCATACTGACTAAATGTAATTACTGACATCCTGGACATACTGCTTTTTAGGTTTGAATTTAAAATGTTAGTAGACAAATTCATGCTGTCAATAACATCTCACTTGCTCACCCACTTTTAGATAAAAATACCCTTTGTGGTTTTTCTAGTGAAGCAGTGGGCCTGAGCTGAGGACCTGATGGTTGTGTGGTTTTCGCTCACTGAGAAGAGAGACACAAACACCCTGCTCTCAGTCGGTCAGTCTTCCTGTAAAATGCAGAGGTGAGACTGCTAGTGGAAAATTACTGACTGCAGCGTCAACAACACATATAAACAGCAGCACAAACAAAATGTTCCACAAATGCAGGACATCTGTATGCTTACAGCACACATCAGACACGCTGACCCTCAGCACTGAGCTCCTCCAGGCTCTGTGCTCTCCCTCTTCTCTTCAATTTCTACACAAATCACTGCTGCTCCAGTGAAGATCCTGAATTTTGCAGGTGATACTACTGTGTTTGCCATCATAACTGAAGGTGATGAGTCTGCCTACAGACTGGAAGTCGTACAGCTGACCATCCAGTTCTGAACTCACATTATCCCAAATGTCCACATGCTTAGACTCCTCTCATCATCAGGGAGGAGCGTCCCTTGGCACTGTAGAGTAGATGGATGATCATGAGAAAGACCTTGGTGTGTATGTTGATGCTTCCATGTCCCATTCTCGCCAGTGTGGGGAAGCAATAAAAAAGGCCAATAGGATGTTGGGGTATATCTCCAGGTGTGTGGAGTTTAAGTCAAGGGAGGTAATGCTAAGATTATACAATTCCTTGGTGAGACCTCACCTAGAATATTGTGTGCAGGTTTGGTCACCATATCTTAAAAAGGACATTGTGGCCTTAGAAAAGGTGCAGCGTAGGGCCACAAAAATGATTCCTGGTCTTAGAGGAATGTCATACGAGGAACGGTTACTTGAGCTAAATCTGTTCAGTCTCAAGCAAAGGAGATTGAGGGGGGACATGATCCAGGTATATAAGATTCTAACAGGTTTGGATGCTGTTCAACCAAATAGTTACTTCAGCATTAGTTTAAATACACGAACTCGTGGCCATAGGTGGAAATTAGCGGGAGAACATTTCAAGCTGGATTTAAGGAAGCACTTCTTTACGCAGCGTGTAGTCAGAGTATGGAATAGCCTTCCTGATAATGTAGTGCAAGCTGAATCCTTGGGTTCCTTTAAATCAGAGCTAGATAAGATTTTAACGACTCTGAGCTATTAGTTTAGTTCTCCCCAAGCGAGCTTGATGGGCCGAATGGCCTCCTCTCGTTTGTATAGTTCTTATGTTCTTATGTTCTTATGAGAGCAGGCTGATAACAAGGCTGTCATCAATTTTATGTGACACCTCTCACCCCCCCAGCAGACTATGGAGGCCCGTAAGGGCAGCTCCTTCAGTAAGAGACTCAGACACCCGGCGTGTGACAGAACGGTACCGCAGGTCATTGGGCCCCACAGCAGTCAGGCTTTATAATCTGCACTCTGCTCATTGAACTTTTCCCCTGTTCACTGTCTTCTGATACAGTTTCTATCTGCTGCTGATCTGCAATATTGTTCCTCCTTATTCACTGATGTGCAGTGTTGCATTGAGCCAGTGCATTATGCCCTGTGTGGCAGCTTCCTTTGGGAGGCTAATATCTGGCACATGAGCAATAATGTTACATGCAATAGGATTGTGTATAAGTTAAGGATTGTGTATAAGTTAATTTTAATATTCCTATAATATTCCTCTGTATGTAATATATTCTTATTTTTTGTTTCTATTATTACCCTATATTTATATATACATCCATTTATTTTACATTCATAATGATGTTGTTTGTTGTTTTGTGCCCCACTGCTCTTGTAACAAGCCTCAGTCTTGACTCTCCCTTTTAAGGTCTTGGCCTTAAATCACACTCGATATAGGTGGTGTCGTCCCCATCACCCTGACCAGGATACATGCTGTAAGATTAATGGATGGTGTTTATCTGTGTGATGAAAAAGAATGTGAATAAAACAAAAATGTACCATTATAAATGGGAGCCCTAGGATGTGTGGTGGTTAGAGATGTGGACTGATGAGAATTTTGCTTTTCTAAAGTTCTGTTGTGAAAACTGTACATTCCGTTCCATGTACAGTAGTGATATGTAGCAATCATGTGCTCCAGTCAAATGTCCAGCTGCATGAATAATAATGGTGGCTTGTTTGGATAAAATAACTTAGGCTGAATACTTGAAAGCGTGACCTGGGTGAGGTAGAGAGGAAACAGGGTCTTACAAGAAGCAGATATTGTTCTGTCTGTGTGGTTTTTACTCTTTGCAAAGTGAGTCCAGCACAGTGCAGTCAGTGGGTCAGTCTTCCTGAGCTGCATCTAACCAGTGGAAACATCTGCAGCACTGCAGAGAAGCACTCAGCAGACAAACAAACCAAAACAGCTTACAGCTGTATGTCACTTTTGGACAGAGGTGGACAAAGTACACAACTTCACTACTTGAGTTAAGTATAGATACTCCTCGTCAAATAATACTCAAAGTTTTTCAGTTAATTTTTTACTTCAGTTAAAGTACTGGAGTATTTGCATCTAAAAATACTTAAGTATTCAAAAGTACATTATGTTTTAAATGCAAGACATTTTTCAGAACCTAATGACTCCTGAACACCCCACTGAATACACTGACTGGCTTGTACATCTTGTAGAATAAAAAGCTTGTGGAATATGATACAATGACTATAGAAACACAACTGACATAACAAAAGT
Organism: Brienomyrus brachyistius; assembly: GCF_023856365.1. Taxonomy (NCBI): domain Eukaryota; kingdom Metazoa; phylum Chordata; class Actinopteri; order Osteoglossiformes; family Mormyridae; genus Brienomyrus; species Brienomyrus brachyistius. The sequence goes on along the minus strand of NW_026042442.1, from coordinate 141,454 downwards.
ACAGCCATTGTCATTTTCATCTTATTTAACACCCCCCACCCCACTCACACAAAAGAGCATGGTAGTGTTCTTACAGAGCCGTAGCAGTGTGTGTGTGTGCATGTGTGCATGTGTGTTTGTGTGTGTGTGTGTCTATGTGTGTGTGTGTTTGTGTGTCTGTGTATGTTTGTGTGTGTGTCTATGTGTGTGTATGTTTGTGAGCCAAGTAACAAGACAGGGAGCAAGAAACAAAACTCCTCTTTCTTAATTATCCACATCGTTATTAACGACACAGGTATATATACAGGTACATATACAGGTACATGTATATACTCAAAAATACATCCAGAACACACAATTAAATGAAAAACGTAATTTAAGAACACTTGAAATTTTCATTCAGTTTCTTTCATCTGTTTAATATAATCGATCAGTCCCTGTGCGTTTGCCCCAAACCATTCAGCATGGTACACAAGGGAGACAAGTAAGCATGTGTGACATCAAAGAACTGATTGCAGCAACTCAGCCTTTCCACAACATTAAAGCCGCTTATTCCCCCCCATGCCATGAAGAAATAATCTCTGTGGCTCCCCTCTCCCCCTCCCTCAGCCCCCAGTCTGGCTTGAACATTTGCACTTCCAGTAAAAATGCGCCCCAAACACACTGACACCAAACTCAGCACCGGTGCTCCGTAAAATCCCGTGATTCAGTCTCAGAAGCACTGGCTCCCCTGCCCTCCTCTGAACATTATTAAAGCTACACCCTGAACACTCTGTGTGACTGACATGAATGAGAAGCATCTTTATTCATAATCTCTGTAGCGGAGGTCAGAATACAGAGTGTCATTATTCCCGTCTTTCTTCTGTCTCCTGGGTTTTGGCTTCTTAAGGTTCAGGGCAGCGTAATTCAGTGTGTCCTCGTCATGGCACTGTGGAGACAAAGATGGCAGAATTGGATGGATCAAATCGGTTTGCTATTACCTATTTTCACAAATAGCACTTAAAATGCTGATCCCAGGATGGAAATCAGTCTGAGGTTCATTTGTTTTACTGACGATTTGTAATTTGAAATATTTATTACATACTTGCTTGCGTGACCATTCCACTTTTGATATATCACTGTTCTTTTCATCTGTTTAAAATATATAACACATCAATATATTATTTAATTTCGCACGGTATCATACCGTGGTCAGATAACATTCCGAATTTTCAAGCAATCAACATCCTTTTTGTCTCAAAAATGAAAGTAAAAATGACTTCTGTCAATTTAAGTGTGCATGTTTGGATACGTGTCATTTGTTCTCATATATCATATATAATAAAATTGCTATAAAGGAGATCTTGGTAATAAAAGTTATTGATATGCAACTTATTGCAACATGTATATTTCAATAGATTTTGCAAAATATGAAAGATATAATACAAAAATGTAAATCTTACAGTACAAAAAGGTTTATATAAATAAGGTGAGATTTAATAATGGATTTTAAAACTGTATTACCTGCAAGAGTGGTTTTAATATGAAAATGTTATCTATCATAAAACAATTTTATATTTCTATAATTTGTTAAAATCTACATTTTGTCCTTCTGAGTGCATAAAGCCGGGCAGCGTACCTGCACAGTGTGTACAGGTCAGTTTACATCTTATACAAATGAGAGCAACGTTCAGAATAATGCTGCAAGATAAAACTATCAGCAAGCCAGAGTGAAGAGGATCCAGCAGCTTCTGAAAGCCTGTAACAAAGAGATAGATTTCAGCATAATGATATAGAGACACATTTCCCATTTGCTTACATTACATTAGTTAAAGATCAAATCGATAACACATTACAGCAGTTGTTTTGTAAATAGTCCATTTTTAACATGAACTTCTAGTATTTTGTATTTTAACAATTTATATTAATATTTGAAATAATTATTAAATTAGGCTCCGGACCCCCCGCGACCCAATAGGATAAGCGGTTTGGAAAATGGATGGATGGATGGATATTAATATTTGAAATAATTATTAAATTAGGCTCCGGACCCCCCGCGACCCAATAGGATAAGCGGTTTGGAAAATGGATGGATGGATGGATAATTATTAAATTAACATCTGTGTAATTTAATTTAAGCACTTAAATTAGAAAATTCATTACATTAAAAAAAGAAATAAATGTCTTAATAGCAGAATAAGCTAAATAAAACTTTGAAGCAGATATACTCTCCACACTGGGTGCTACCATCTATATCCAGCTGTGTGCCGTTCCCAAACAGCATCTCCCCACACTGGGTGTTACCATCTATATCCAGCTATGTGCCGTTCCCAAACAGCATCTCCCCACACATGGCCACAGCGCAGTAGTAAGTCCCAGCATCGGAGAGGCTGAGGTTCCCCTTGGGGAGGCTGTAGACGCAGCTCCGTGTAGGAGATCCAGCCTCAGGGCTCTTCTCACACTCATCACTGCTGTTTCCATGGCTGTAAATGACTCCAGGAAGGGATTCTCCTGATCCATGTCTGAACCAGTAAACACTGTGTTCTCCTGCACAGCTCCCAGTCTCTATCGTACACTGCAGGCTCACAGAGTCTCCTGGCTGCAATGTGTCAGACACAGGCTGCTGTACCACAGTCCTGCTGTTGGAGTCTTTACCTGAAAAGCAAAATAGTCATGATGACAGCCCTTTGAGAATAACAATGGAAAATACAGATCCTCAAAAATTGTTCTTACAGATTTTTGGGAACTGAATCGATGTTCTTCTAGCCATCCAAGAAATCAGTAACTTCTTGGAGAACAGCTGACATTCTTCTCTCTTTTTATTGTATTACTGCTTATTAGTATATATCAGGTAACACTATACATTAACTGCACCTACATAATACCTAAATAAAAATTATATGATAATAACAAACATTATAATCATATAATGTCTTGTATTAATGTATGAAGGTAGATGAATATAATTAATTTCAATTCAAAGAAATGAAGTGTGTAAAGTGTACTTTATATTTTCATGATTTTCGTGACTTTACATTTGGTTTATGTTGCCCCTTTTCCACAGGAAGGTATTTATTGTTTTTGCATATTTAGCTCTTGATGTGTTTTGGTATTTTTGAGCATTTTGCTGTAGTACCTGCATAATTTAATTCAAGAGCCGAAGAGCTGTTTGCCCATTACTAGTTTGTCTATCTTTTAACATTAAAGAAAAAGTATACATAGTAAAAGGAATTACTTGGTTTCGTAGTTCCTCCTATTTATTTTCTTATGCACACAAAAGTAAGTTTTTCCGTTCAACCATAGCACTACAGCGAAAAGCAAAACGTCATGGCAAATACAATTATGCTTTATTCCAATACACATTGCTAATTTTTCATTATTATTACATTTATTCAGCATAATATCTTCAAAGGTTTCATGATTTAATTTGCAATCTTCTGGCCTGAAATCTTTTCCTGCTACACTGAAGACTCTCTCAGCGTGTGCAGAGAAAGCTGCAGCCAAAGGGTTGGCATCCTCTGATAAACATGGTTGGTTCAGGTATCGGTGACATTATGTGAACCTTTCATGGCAGGAATAGGGACTAGTTTGACTTTTGATGCAGGAAAAGTGTTTGGGACTGTTAGGTTGAAGAAACAGTTGTTAATCATTTCTGTATGATCAGCAATGAGTGTAAATATATATGTATACGTTATTTCTTATCTTCTAGCCACATACTCTTAGCTATTGTACTCTAAGTAGGTGGTTAACAGCTGCCTACTTAGATAAGAATCTCACTTCCCTCTCTTGCGCCCCCCATTGACTATAAATAAAGAAGACAAGGGGAACCACCCTTTGTAACACATTCTGCTGTAGTTTGCATTGCAGAGAGTGTGGGTACCCTTGCAAGTAAAACTGTAACCTGTGTGTGTCTCATAAATGTGGAGTTGGGGTGGAAACGCCGGGCGCTTTCCCCAACATAGAATTTGGTCCTTCGAGCCGGATCCGAGGAACCCCGAAGACGTCTCCAGTACGCCGAGAGAAGCGACACCGAAGTCTGTCGACAGCCACTCGAAGTCGGGTGCAAGAAAGACCTGTGATGTGAATTCGTCATCAGGCCGGTGGTTAGAACTGCGCTCGACGTCTGGTGATGTCTGAAGGACCTCGGTGACGGATCAGAGAGCACACTATACAGGTGAGAGATATGGCACCTAAGTGAGTAGGTGGCCAAGTGAGAGATACGGCACCTAAATAAGTAGGTGGCCAAGACATGCATGTGGTTGAGGTTAGCCGAAATTAACCGGGAGAGAAAGTAGGCGTTGTTGGAAATATATACAGTGTTGTATGTGGATGTGTTTTTATAGGTTTTAGATTAACCTACACGATCCACCCTAAAAGCAACAACATACTGGTGACTGAAGGATCAAGGACGGGTTTCATCCCTGAAAACTAACACCGCTGCTCTAATAGGGAGCAGTAGAAGGCCGTGTTAGTGTCCTCCTGAGGTCTCATGCCAGAGACTTGCTTTTAGGATTTTTTATTTTTTGTAGTGTATCCATTAAAAGGTAACAATGGGGAAGAATCAAAGTAAACAAATGGAACTAGAGGGAGATGAGAAGTTTATGGAAGGATATAAGCCAGGATCAGGACAAATAAGTAGTCAGAGATGGAGGAAAAAAACATGGGTTTGAAGGAAAACTCCACACTCCAGATATATTAAAATTACAGGGAAACTTAAAACTGGAGATGTTACAGACTACCAATAAGAAAGAAGGTAAAGACAGAAAAAAAGAATATGTTTTTTCTGATGCATGGTTAGAACAGAGTAAATTAAGAGATAATAAAAGACAGCAAAAAAAGGGAAATAAGGAGAAAAAATTACAGGCGACTTTAATTACACTAGATGAGGAGACGGCAACAAAATCTTCTGCCGCTCCAGTTCCCTTACTGCCCCCACAAATTCCAATGATTGCGCCTGCACCAGTTCCAGCTGTAAATAGACGACAAATAGGAGGAGGGGAATCATCTCGAATGATGACCCGAGGGTCTAACCCTTCTCTGTATCCGTTAAAGGATCTGGAGACAAGTAAAGTACGCTGGCATCCAAAAAATGACACAGAACAGGAAGACTGGGAGAATGATTTGGTGTGTCCACTCGTAGAAGTGGCAAATCCAAATCGAGGCCCAAATAATGCAGGACCCGAAACTATGTTAGTATATAGACCCTGGACCGCTGAGGATAGAACAGCGGCTTTAAAAGGAATACCCCCGGTTGAAGAAGGGGTACCCGAGTTTTGGACTGCCATCCTAGAATTACAAAGTAGTTTTCATTTGAACGGCAGGGAAATGTATAGATGTCTCAGACAGTTGTTTACCCATAAATGGGGACGTGTAGCGGGAGACTTCACAGGACATGGTAATAATGATGAAGTCTTAGCACATGACTCGCAGGAACTCATACAAGCATTACGAGACTTGCGAAACAGGGTAGAGACAGCCTTCGTAAGACGCGCAGACTATGGACGAATAGCGCAATGTAAACAAAAAGATGGAGAGGAACCTGAGGATTTTATGGATAGAATGAGAGTTGTATTTAGAGGAAACTCAGGGATCCCATTTGATGAAGAGGCAGTAGGAGTGTACCAACAACAGCTAAAACGAGCTTTTGTCGCAGGCCTAAAGCCCGAATTGCGAAAATATCTTGACAAACATTGGGTACATCAGAATACTGGTTCAGTCCAACAAGCACTATAATATGCTCAACACGCGCAGAAAGCGCAGAAACAGGAAAAGACAGACACAATATTCAGCGCCTCAGAAGTAGTAGCGCTAGTGCAAATGAATCCTCCGGGGAGGGGAGGATTCAGAGGAAGGTCAAGAGGCCGAGGAAGGGGGAGAGGTGTTTTCAGAAACAATTACAGGAATTCGTCTCAGCAAGATAACATTTGCTGGACATGCAGGAAACCTGGACACTTAGCTAGGAATTGTAGAGTAGGGAAACAACCATATAACCCAAACTCCATTGAAAACAATGATCAATGACCCCCCTCGGAGGCCCCTGTTACCGACACCATCCGAGGCAAAACAGAGGTGATTTTAAGAAAGGAAACGGAGGTCACTTTACAAGACCTTTTAGATAAGGAAATAGATTTACAAGCAGTGTGTCAGTTATTAGCAGAAAGGCAGTGGGAAACCTTGCCAAGTCGGAAGTTAGTCATAAACGGCAAAGTATATGAATGTCTGTGTGACACTGGAGCATGTAGGACTGTCCTAACCTCCAGTCCTCCCGGAGTCACATATTCTTCATCAGTCATAAATATAAAAACGGCAGGAGGTCAGACAGACAGACATCAGTTAACAAACCCAGTTGCAGTAAAAGATAAGGAAACTGGACTTGAATGTCAAGCACAGGTGTTAATAAGCCCTTCTTGTCCTGTTAACTTGTTAGGCCGAGACCTTATGGTACAAATGGGCATTAGCGTGGTTGCCACAGCCACTGGCATGAAAGCAATCGTAAATGAAGAAGCTTATGTTGTGCAAGGAACCACAACACCACAATATTACTGGTCTCTGGACCTAGGGGGAACTGCACAGACACGAGAATTATTGCGGAAAACTAGAGAAAAGCAGTCCCCTAGACAGGCCCAGTTCATGCCTGACGATGCCTTACACGTCACTATGTGGTACAAAGACACCCTTGGACCAGATTATGTCTATGACAAAACGTTTCATGCCCTCCAAGACACTTGTATTACCTTACAACATATGTATGTTAACCCCACCACTGGGTTTTCAGCAGCCTCAGTCATTTTATCTAACAAGCAACAGGCTGTATTTAGAGAGAGAACACCACACGTATCTCTTTCAAAACCACCCCAGATGCAGTGGAGAGATGTAGAGATGTTCTTACGAGATTCTATGCACAGTTACAATGACTACCAACCCGTATCTGGCTCCTGTTGGAGCTATGATGAGAAACACAATGTGTGGCGGTTTCCTTTGGGATGGAGAGTTCAAACCACTCCCACCACACACTTAAAGGACCCAACCTGACAAATTTTTTCAACCCTGGAGGAGGGATCATGTCCAGATCTAGATCGCCTCCCAGAAGGGTTGTGGTCGTCCTCCCCCACTGATGTAGGGCTGGTAAAGGGGTTTCCACCTTACAAAGTAATTGTGAAATCAGAACACCGTCCGGTAGTTAGGCAATACCCATTAAAACCTGAAGCAGAAAAAGGTATAGCCCCTGTAGTGCAAGACATGTTAGCATCAGGAATATTGCGAGAGGCTCCTGAAGCCACTTGCAACACTCCTATCTTTCCAGTCCAGAAGGGACATACAGGGAAATGGCGCATGGTGCAGGATTTAAGACCGGTTAATAACATAGTGCAACATGCAGCACCAGACGTGCCTAACCCACACTTATTGCTCAACTCATTGACTCCTGATAAAAGCTACTTCTCAGTAGTGGATCTTAGTAATGCATTTTTCTCAGTACCATTGCACCCTGATTCTCAACATTTATTTGGATTTACCTATAAAGGGAAAAAATATACATATACTAGACTCCCTCAGGGATTTTCTGAAAGTCCACATGTATATACCATGGCCCTTAGATACTCTATGAGTACCTGTGAAATACCATCACATAGTCAGGTATTACTATACGTGGATGATATCTTAATAGCAGCAGATTCAGAACAACATTGCAAAGAAACTACCCTAACTGTGCTTCAGCATTTATACAATACTGGACATAAAGCTTCTAAACAGAAGTTGCAGTATTGCAAAAAGACAGTTGTCTATTTAGGGCATAACCTTTCACAAAAAGGTCGCTCGCTGCTAGAGATAAGGAAACAAGCTATACAGGAAGCACCTAAACCACAGACTAAACAACAGATGATGTCCTTTTTAGGGCTCTGCAATTATTGTAGAGAATGGTTACCAGATTATGCTTTTCTAGTTCAACCTTTGCAAAATTTAATATACGGGAAGGAGATGACTCTAAAGGACAAAATACAATGGACTGAGGACGGAGAAAATGCTTTTACAAATTTAAAAAGAATGTTGCAAACCAATGTGACCCTTGCTCTACCAGATTATCAACAACCATTCACCCTATGTGTAGATGCTAATCAAGGTTATATGAAAGCAGTATTAACACAGCCATTCGGAGCAAAAGAGAGACCGTTAGCATTCTATTCAAAACGATTAGATGCAGTAGCAGCTGGCTTTCCACAGTGTTTACAGGCATGTGCAGCTGCTGCAGAAGCAGTAAAGGTATCAGCAGAATTGGTACTTTGTCACCCCCTCATACTTAAAGTTCCTCATTCTGTGTCTCTAATCTTGTTGCAGACACCGCTTCCATTCTTAACACATACAAGACATCTTACCTTAGTGTCACTTTTGCTCTCACAACCTAACATTGAACTTCAGCGGTGTGGCCTATTGAACCCTAGCACGCTCCTCCCCACCGCAGAGGATGGGGAGCCACATTCTTGCAAAGCAACAATAGAAGAACAAACAAAACCAAGAGCAGATATTCTGCAAACTTTTATACCAGGATCAGAAGTTGTTTATGTAGATGGCTCAGCATCAAAAAATGATATGGGAAAAAATAAAGTTGGGTATGCTGTAGTTACATCTACTGAAGTGTTAGAAGCCAATGCACTCCCTTCTACTTGTTCAGCACAAGCGGCTGAACTCTATGCTGTGATCAGGGCATGTGAACTGTTCAAGAACAAGTCACTTACTATCTACACTGATAGTCAATATGTGTTTGCAGCTGTCCATCACCATGCAAGAGTCTGGAAAAATAGAGGTTTTAGAACATCACAGGGCACATCTCTTACTCATACAAATTTGCTACTTAGATTATTAGACGTTGTGCATTTACCGACTCACTTTGCACTGTGCAAATGCAAAGCACACCAGACTGATGACTCTGCAGAAACCGCAGGAAATAGTTTTGCAGATAAAACCGCCAAAGAAGCGGCACTGAAACAACCTACCTTATCAGTGGCAGACATTCTTTTTATAGATAGCGATGTGCTATGTGATGCACAGATTCATGCTCCTAAAATAGAAGTACAAAGTTGGATCAAAAGAGGAGCAATACAACGAGAGAAAGTTTACTATATGAATGACAAGCCCATCCTACCAAAAAATTTATACAAAACAGCTGCTTTGGTGAGCCATGGAAATACTCATGTCTCAACAGGAGGGATGGTACATATCATACAACAATATTTCTATGCTATAAATTTTTCTGATTATGCAAAACAATTTTGTAGGACATGCTTAATTTGTTGTAAACACAATGCACAAGGAAACATCAGACCAAAACGTGGCCAGTTCCCCACAGCTGAGTATCCGTTTCAAGTTGTACATATGGATTTTATTGAATTATCTTGGTCACAAGGAAAGAAATACTGTCTAGTTATTATAGACACCTTTTCTAAGTGGGTAGAAATATACCCTGTAAAGCATTGTGATGCAATGACCGTTGCAAAATGTTTGGTAAGCCATTATTTCCCTACCTATGGCATACCTCATATTATAAGATCAGACAATGGGACTCATTTTGTAAATCAGACTATGTCCCTTTGCTCACAAGCATTAGGTTTTACGCTTAAGAATCATTGTGCGTATCACCCTCAGAGCGCAGGCTTAGTGGAAAGGACCAACGGCACTATTAAAACAAGGCTAAGAAAGACAGTGGAAGAGACAAAAAGGCCGTGGCCAGAATGTTTGTCTCTAGTAAAATTATGGATGAGAATAACTCCCACTCCTGCAGGATTAACACCTTTTGAAATAGTGTATGGTAGACCATTTCCCCTAGCAACTGAAATGAATGACATAGAAAAAGCAGACCGAGAAAATACGCTGGCCGATTGGATGCGTAAACTACTAACATCACAACAAAAACATAGCCCCAGTAGTCTGCCGGTAAATTCTGTTTCTACTCAACAGGATAACTTGCAGCCGGGAGATTGGGTCCTGGTCAAGGTCCTGTTGCGGAAAGATTGGAGCACACCTCGGTGGGACGGTCCTTATCAAGTCCTCCTTACAACACCAACAGCAGTAAAGATCGCAGAACGACCTTCCTGGATACACAAAAGTCACTGTAAACCCATCAAGCCCTTATCAGAGGCCTCAGCAACAGAGTAGCAGTGGAAGTCCGCTACAAAGGCACAGTAACCAATAGGGTGCTGTTGTCTCAACCCGGTGAAGAAAACAACTGAGCTGCACTCTATTTAGGATGGCCCTGATAGGGTGGGGATGTGGTAAAGTGACTCTAGGGGTCATTCTTGTTGTAGGACTTGTATGGTTGTCCTGGCTCTCACCAGCTCCATTACAGCACCTACGGCGATGGACCCATGATGACTTCCATCTACGCCCGTTGCCCGCTGACCACTCACATCCATTTATGCAAAACTACTGGTACCGATATGTACATGATACTGTAACAGCGAAAAATGTGACAAATTGCTATGTTTGTTCAGTAATGCTCACTCATAGTGAAGGACCTACGGTGTATGGCAGAGCTATGAATATCTTCTGCAGGTATAGGATATCAAAGTAATGTTTCACTTATATTTTCTTTTGTTTTTCATTTTATTTTTCTGTTGTTTTATTACTGTTATACCATGTTTGAAAATGTTTATTAATCAAGCTCTTAACGCTGCTTTTCGGACACGCAGTACAATGTTTCTCTCCCTTACCCAAACTATAGAGACAGAGCCTGTTTCCAGCGATGGCGATGAAGAAGACATATAATTCATAATGACGGCCGAGCCGAAAGCACCCGTGCAGGGCTCGGACCTGAAGAACCGGAATTAAATGTTTTCCAGGATAATGACAATGTGGTCTAAATGAAGGTTGTACCTAAAGTGCTTTTGCAACTTGTACAATGTTGATGCTTCTGATCATACTGTCATGATAAACAGGAGGGACTGTTAGGTTGAAGAAACAGTTGTTAATCATTTCTGTATGATCAGCAATGAGTGTAAATATATATGTATACGTTATTTCTTATCTTCTAGCCACATACTCTTAGCTATTGTACTCTAAGTAGGTGGTTAACAGCTGCCTACTTAGATAAGAATCTCACTTCCCTCTCTTGCGCCCCCCATTGACTATAAATAAAGAAGACAAGGGGAACCACCCTTTGTAACACATTCTGCTGTAGTTTGCATTGCAGAGAGTGTGGGTACCCTTGCAAGTAAAACTGTAACCTGTGTGTGTCTCATAAATGTGGAGTTGGGGTGGAAACGCCGGGCGCTTTCCCCAACAGGGACGTTTCTTAGGTTAGAAACTGCCGTCACTGCAGCCAACACTGACTTTTAAGGAGAGATACTCAGCTCTTCCTATGAGCAGATCCACCATGGTGCACAAAATGACAGTATAATTATTATTTTAGGTGACACTTCAAATGTTGCATTATTTCATTCTTTACAAAACGACATTTTTATAACAATGATGTATAACAATGTTAATGTGTTTATGTATAATTCATATTTAAATTAAAGTTCATATTTTAGTTAAAAGCTACACCTACAGTACGTATATGAACTTGAATTTGAATCCAAACCCTTTTTCGTTCTTCTTCTTTAAATTCAAATATAAATTTCAATGCCACAACCTGTTTTCAACCACAATTCAAATGTAATTCAGATTAACAAAATGAACTGAAATTCAAGTTCATATATGTATTCAAAATCCTGAATTTTAGGATACGTATTTGAGAATTTCATTCTCAAATCAGTTCTGAATGGTGCACATCCCTAGTTCATATGTTAAATCATGCATTTTTTTTTTCAGAGTGAATACACACTGACTGCTCAGATAAATAACGTCAAAAATAATTTTCTTTTGTTGCTTAAGATTTTTGCACAGTCCTATACTGTATATAACAACTCAAACATTTTTTTATGTTTTTTGTTTTAAAGAGGCTGCAATGTGTAACATTAACATCTGTATAAAGAGAAGGTTAGGCTTTTGGCTGACAGCAAGCAAAATGCAACAAATTGTATAATAATAATAATAATAATAATAATAATGAATGATTTTTGTTTGATGTTTAGAAAAACATTTATGGAACAAAGCAGACAATAAGGTATCTTTGCTAATTTTATATTGACAAACAACTAAACTGTCAAAATTATTTTGCAGGGAATAATCTTACTGACATTATAATAAAGCAAATATGAAAATAGTTGGAATCTCATTTACCTGTGATTATGACAAAGGTTCCATTCCCGAAGGTGACCTCATGAAGAAACACAGCAGCACAATAATACACTGCAGAATCTGACGGCTCCACGTTAGAAATAGTGAGGTTAAAACTCCCCTCTGCATTCAGTAAGGAGTAACGTTTTATGCTTTTATATTCCTTGTAAAATTCACCAGGTACGTAGAGAAGTGCTTTCGCCATGGGCTGGGGCTTCCGACCAACAGCTTGCTTAAACAAAGTAACAAAAGTTGTTTCTCCTTGACAGAAGCATGTCAGGGTCACACTGTCTCCAAGCTGAACCCTCATCAGGTGACTGGGCTGAACAACATCTGTAGTCAGTGCAGTGTCTGCAAAAACAGAAAAACAAAAAAAATCATAATCAAATAAGACATATAATAGTAATCTAAATAACTATTAACTATGATGCAGATTAAATGGCCAAATTCCACTGATCACATCATACAGATAAATGAAAATATTAAAATCCCAAAATAATTTATATTATAGGGCCTTACTAATGAAAATGAGAAGACCAAAGAGTCTGAACATTTTTGTGCTTCCACTGTTTAGAATAAACTGCTCTGCTGCTAAGTGAGAGATCATGGTCGTGGTCGGGATGAAAGGGCAGGAAACAGAGAGGAAACAGAGAGACACACATCAGGCTGATCTGATTGGCTGTTCACATGGGAACTTAAGTAACAGTGAAAAAGCATTTTAATGTGCACTTACATGACGTTTATTAATTTACTCCTTAACATCCAGTTAAAATGAGAACAATTAGATAAACAGGAGCAGATACTGAGCATATAAAGTTCTTTGTACAGAGTGCTGAGATACTGTGGGAGAGCATTTGCTAATCATCTCTCTCAGACAAGCTCAGCACAGTATGAGTCTGTTATCTATCTGATATTAGACAGTCTCTCATACAGTAATAATAATTGATACTTTATTGGTCCCTGTGGAGAAATTGTCTTAACTTCTCTCTCAACTTGCTCTCTTTTTTTTAGAGTAAACAGAGTAAGTTGTCTGCGAAGGGCAGCCACCCATAGTGATGCCCAGTGAGCTGGGGGTTAAGGGCCTCGCTCAAGGACGCAGAGATGTGCTGTGGCTGGGTTTGAACCAGCGACCATCTTATTACAAGCACACAGGCATTAGATCTTCTAATCACACTTAAAAGGCAGATTAAATGTTCTTTCCACCATGCAAACAGAATGTAAATTGTAGCTTTACTGCTTAGATTTACATTCACACATTTGCATTTAAAACAAGCATTTTAAGTGATGTACATGAGAGTAAATGGTGAATCAGTTTATTTGCCACTCTACACATTACATTGGCGCCCATTATAAGTAACTGTACAGTGACATTGCAGTTCCTCAGTTGCTTTGATGCATTTCTGGAATCACCCTTAACATCTGCAAAACTGTAAGTGCATTTCCCAAAACAATTCGTGCAAACAGCACCACACAGATGGACTGTCTACAAAAAAAGTCATAGAGGCCACCAGCAGCCCGAATACCACACCGTAAGGCCGTATGTTAGGATGCTCTCTATGGCAGAGCGGTAGGAGGCCACCAGCAGCCCGCATACCAGACCGTAAGGCAGCATGTTAGGATGCTCTCTATGGCAGAGCAGTTGAAGGTCCCGATCAAGAAATCCGACAAGTTTCCCCAATAAGCCAGTAACCCCGCTTCATAGAACAGGCCACAGGACTGGTTTTGGTGAGATAGTCCGAGTAGTAGGTAGAAATCAGGATGGAGACTGAGTGTGGGTCTAACAGGTGAGCAGATGTAGGACAGAATGTAGAGCCCTCTGGTGGAGTGCCTGTGCATGACTGAATGTATGGTTTGGGTCTGATGGTCTGAATAGTTGGTAGAAATAGGCACCTTCCTACCTGATGTGGTAGGTCTAGATAAGGGGTCACCAACATGGTGCCCCAAGGATGCCCCCAATGACCACATGAGTTGCCCGTGGACCTGTTCTATAAAATAGCACAACTCACCAGCGAACATCATCTAAAATTTTATTTTGTCCTGTTTCTAATCTATCACATTTGCATTTATATAGATTTGAAATTGAATATAAAAAAGCATTTAAAACATGTTTATCATGCATGAAGTTTAGACATGTTTAGGAGGGCGTTTAAAACTGATATCAAACTTCGTATGGCTCAGTACCCGTGAAGTAGCTCTCCGTTTTAAAAAGGTTGGTGACCCCTGGTCTAGATCTTGCAAGTTTGTTTGTACTGGCTGTGTGAACATACTGTAGCACTGTTAAGAATATGCAACACAGCCTGAGTTGGGGATCTGCTGTATGCATCAGTAATATAATGCTTTGTCCTTTTCTAGGCTGTTCATTAAGACATAAAGCCTGAAAGTTTTCTGAATGGCATTAATGAAATTGAGCACTGCCCCCACCTGCTGGCCAATTTATTAAAACATTGAAATCGCTGTCTGCACAGGCTGACGTGTCATTTAAGTCTGATAATTTTCTATGAGTCAAACGGCAAGAAAATGACAAGAAGTTAAAAACATGGAGTTAGATGAAGGAGAAAAGATTACAAATTTGAAGATTATGAAATCAGGACATGTCAGCTAAGTCAGCCAAGGTGGGTCTTAAACATATGGACGGAAGTATGAGCGCTAAACTTAAACGGGTTCACTTGTAACCGCTGCCACCAAATTTCGTTAAATTGCTGGGGAGGTCCAGATACATGAGACAGGAATAGAAGGATTATTCTTTATTAATATACAGACGAGGGTTACAACCCTCCCTAGGGCAATAGAAGGGGATACCTGCCACGGGACATTCTAAAACGCTTAATGTGAAAATGCGTAACGCAACTTAATGTATTAAAACAGTCACCACAAATCACCAAATTTCTCGCGAATGTATCTGGCCATAAAGACTTACCTGACAAGAAATCAAAACCGAAATGCTAGGAATATGGACTTTAAGCCTTTTCTTTATGGGCGTCAATGGAGGGGAAAACGCTTGACGTAAGATGAAGTCCATATTCCTAGCATTTCGGTTTTGATTTCTTCCCTGGCATGGGTGACGGGTGCACCACGTTCCCAAAGCCACGTTAGCCTCGAGCGAACTGCCCGGAGAAACCGCTCACACCAGCGCTGCAACCCGATCTCCTCCCCTTTTAAACACACATTTCTATGGCGTTAAATTAGTGCCAAAAGTCGTGCGCATAAAAACAGAAAATCCATGCTCTCTACGCGCTCGCGATTGCACAGCACTCACTCACTCGCTCGCCGTTAAATTAGGGCCAAAAGTCGAACCACGCGCGTGCGTGTGCTCGAGTGCTGAAAACCCATCCCCTCTACGCGCTCGCGTCTGCACAGCACTCGCTCGCTCGAATTTCCCGCTTCGTCTTACCGTATATAAAAGAATGGGCCAATGTACGGTAAATTGCATTGTGAATAAAATTTCTTAATACAACATCACAAAACCAATTTAATAAATTCAAATCCTGGGAAGAACGCTCCTCAGATATTAGTTCTCGGGTTAGTGTTAGCAGACTATAGGCGAAACCACCTTAAGTGCTATCTGTTAATGTTTATTAAATTAGCATTAAAATGGAGAGGTTTATAATATCTTTTGTCCTTGTAGCTGCTAAATACACTCATTATTAAAGCCATAAAGTTGTCTGCCTACTACATTGGAATCTCCACTGAGTAAGTGTTTTTGATGGATTTTATTTAACTTTATTATACTCTGGTCCTTAGATCTAATGTCATACTTCTTCACTTATATTGTTTGTGAAAAGGTTTACCACGGTCAAACAGAGCAGCCACTACATCATCATACATGAACAAGCACCTCACAAAACAAAAACATTTCATTTTCATAATTAAAACTTTTGAATGGTAGGCCTAGTGTGTGGATCAGAGACAAGATCTTGACACCTCATTAACTATAATTTGTTCTGTGAACAGCTCAGATACCACCTTCTCGAAAGTCTTCTGCATAAAATAGAAATAGGATTCAGCGCGACTCCACTAAATTTGGATTACCTGGAGTTCCTTTGTCATCAGGAGCTGTATCTTCTGCAGGCCCTGTCTAATCACATTGAAGTACCTCCTGCTATCACCCTGGCTTTGCAAGAGCTCTTTGACCTTGTGAGGGCACATCTGGAACGTCCAGCCCCATGTGTCACACAGGAAGTCGCTGCCACCAATAGACGACCCAAGATTTTGATTGAAGAACAATGTTTGAAAGAAATGCTCCATACTCAACTTCCTGTGCCTTGCATAGCCACACTGATGGGTGTTTCAAGAAGAACAATCTTAAGAAGAATAAAAGAGTATGAGCTCTGTGTTAGGGAACTTGACAATTTGGTTTCTTCTGTCAAGAATGATCTACCAAATGCAGGCTACAGGATAGTCAATGCAGGCTGCAGTCAATGGGCTACAGGGTTCGGTGGAGAAGAGTTGCAGCCTCCATGCATAGGGTTGATTCCATGCGCATCATATAAAGGTTGTCAAGTCTTGGCTGTGTTGTACGCAGAATGTACCAGGGCCTTTGTCTCTAGTACACGTGGACACAAACCACAAGTTGATCCGGTTTGTATTACCAGCAAATTTATTTGGAGTAAACCCTGGGTGGATTGGTGTGAGGTGGTGGTGGGGCTTTGGAGAAGATTTCCTGCCGATCAACACTAGCAACTTATATCTATCTGTCATGGAGGTCTCGGGACTCACAGATATTCAGAGACATGTGGATAGTTTACCAGTGGTTTTCAGCAGGAAATAGTTATTACTACAAATTGTCACCCCCCCCCCCGCCCCCCACAGAAACTGGATCTGGCTATAGTGGGAAAATCTTTTTTTTTTTTTTATTTGTGAGAACTTGAAAGCAAAACAAAACTTGGAAAAAATATATGCTCATTCACCAATTTTCTAATCTGGGGTCTAAAGTGGTCAGGCTTGCAAGTGTATTTGGTTATTTGTCTATCCTAGCCTGTTGCAGTGTATATTTCCTGTATATTTTGCATGTAAAAAATGTTGTTTGTTATGTCAGTGCTTAATATTATCATGTAGTCTTCATGAACTTTCTTCATCTTGGCCAGGGACTGCATTTGAAAAGTAGCCACTTGACTAAAATTGGCACATTTTCAGAAATGCCAGCAACAATACTGATAATGAACACCCCTCTAACTGACTCTCAGTTGGTTTAGAAAAAAGACTTTTAAGAGAAAAGAAAGCCTTCCTTTGGTTTTGCATTTTTCTCTTTTTTGTTGGCTGTGCACAATATATTAGAAGAATACCTTACAATTATATTAGTTAAGAAATAACAGATTGCGTATATACAATATTAAGGTGATAACAACAACCCTCACTGTCTCTAGGTGCTGCTTCAGACAGGGCATTCTGCAGCAGGGACACCACCCGTCGTGCAGCATCCAGCAAATCTCCCTATCACAACAGCCCACATAACAGAATAACATTAGTGTATGATTCAGTAGGGCTAGTCCAGGTCTGGAAAGTAGTTGGGCCAGATTTTTAAACCAAGAAATTTAGCTGGGCCAGACATTTTCAGCGGCCCAGTAAGCAACAGGTAATGGCATTTTAAACAAACACAAATCAAGGTACATTATTTTAAAAAACTACAACTGAACAGAATCTGAGAGCAATATTTTTTTTCACTTCTGAAATGAGAAAAATATTTTGGTCGTATCTGACCTAGACGCATCCCAAAGAAAAAAAATGCCTATTAGATGGTAAACAGACATAAAGAAAAAGGGAAAAATCGTCTATAATCATCATCCGCTTATACTGTGGTGATCCATTTCACCCACACAGGCATGATCACCATTAGCGGTTTTCACATTATTGTCGAGGTGACTATTCACTTTACCTCTGCTTTCTCCGACATCTTCCTGATTCTGCCGCCAACAAGGGGCTCATAGGGTGGAGACTGAGGGTGTTAAACAGACCAATCTTTTGTCACTGAATGCAACAAATAATGTATTTATCTGTCAAAAGTCCAGCACCAGGAAAAGCAACAGAGTGACAGTAGAAACTGTAATAATAATGGAAGTGCGCCGCCCTACAGGGAAGGAGGAGTGATGGGAGTCCCGGTGGTGGCTAAGCGCGCGTGGGGAGAGGCGTCGTACTGTGAGGCTTCATGAACTTCCGATGGGGCAGTGCTGTCATACAGCGGGGAGCCTGAGAGGGGCACTGTGGCCGGGTGCGAGAGCCCTGGGTAATGAGTTGTAGAGCTGCGCAGTGTCACGATCGGGTACAAGCAGGCAGGCGATCGTGCGGGCAAGGCGTGCAAGGAGCAAGCGGACAGGCAAAAACGGGAGTTTAATTAGGAAGCGCGGACGGGGAAACATCTCACGCATACAAACATCAATGACAGACACTGGACTCAGGTAAGACACGGACTGAAATACACAGGACTGAGCAAATTAACTAGATACAGCTGGGTACAAATCGGGAGAAAACACGTGGGTAATCAGGGGGCGTGGCACACAGGAGGAGCGGACGAGCCGGGCATGACACGCAGGAACTGAGAGCCCAAGCTGTTGGACATTCCACTGGACTAGGAGACTGGGGTGAGTGAGGAGGAGCTCATTGACCACAAACTGGGATACTGGCTGTGTGTGAGCAATGGGGTGGAGATTAAGGAAAGACGTTAAATCAGCATGCAGTGTTGCCTGGAAACAACAACAAATATACTAGTGTCACTGTACTAAAACAATATCAAAATAATGCCTATTTTTTATTCATTTTACTTGTAGAGTGCAAAGTACAAAGGAAAACAAAGAGTAACTATGGCGAAATAAATCAAAGCATGTCCCAGAATGATGGGCCTGAATGGATCAGGACAGAAGAAGGCGAAAGTCCTGTTAACGAGGTGAGACGATGCAGACACAGGCCAGGATGTGGGTATAGGCGAGAACAAGAGGGAAGACGGGGGCCCGAGACTCAGCATGGGGACAGGTGGGGGAGGGGAGGCACGGGCTCACCTGGAGCTGCTCCCGGAGGTGCCGCTATGACTCATGGGTAACATGCCGGAATGGGACGGCACCTGTAGGCTGGACCAGTTGTCATGGGAGGGCAACATGGACAGACAGGTAGACGAGCTGTCTGAATAAGCAGCTGCAAGTATAAAACAATAAATGAAGCAGGTATGTGGTGGGCAGTGTTACAGCGTCCTTAATATGGTCAATACAGAAAAGGCATGTTATCATGTTATGTATATACTGCCTCCAGTTACTTAATGCCTAACTTTAATACATTGATTGATTTGTTCACTGCTGCAGCCTGTGTCAACTTTCCTTTCAGACAGATGTAAAGTCCATTCTGTTTTTGTTCTGTGTAGTTTTTTTTGAACAGCATATGGCTGAATTCTGTTAAACCTCAGACTGAAGAAAATTGTGTTAATTGAAAAGCAAATATCAAAAACTCAGTCTGCAGGAATGTTTTTCTAAATATTTCTGTGGACTTTTGGAAATTTCACGAAATTCCATTGCTCCATTACATAAACACTGAGTGAGATTTCATTCCCATTACTGCAACGTATGAAGAGGATTATGACTTATTACTTTAGGTTATCGGACTGAGTGAGTTTTCGAAATTTGCTCTTCGATAACTGAAGCAGTGCTGTGAATGCAGAGGTTATATGCGTCGCATATCAACAGAACTGTATGTTTATGTCTTGTCTTAATTATTTTGATTAAATGTCTAACTATTCCCAATATGTGTGAACATACTTGGCCAAATAAAGCTGATTCTGATTCAGTCAGAGGGTAATCGTCGGTGTGCTGTACTATCGTGGTGACCCACACAGAGAGCTTAGGACCATGATTTCAGTGTGTGCTTGTGTGAGGGGACAGGCAGGGCGGCGGCTCACTGGGTGATGCACTCCTGTGGGTATAGGGGCTGGGATAGGGGGCGGAGCAGTTACTCCTCAAGGAGGAGTAACAGTCACAGCCGTGGGGGGAGGAGAGGGAGAGGGTGCTCCCAAACTGGGGGTGTGGGTTTGATGAAGAGCAGAGAGACCCTGAGCCTGGGATGAACCAGCTGCCTACTGAAACGAAAGCGGATAAAGACAGAAACTAGAACCTCAAACTAAACAACACAAACAACAATATCAAGTTATATTCAATCATTAAACCGTTATATATTTAATCTAAACAATAGTAATAAATATCGTTCCGATTCAAAATATCATTTACGGGTGAATCTTATGACTTGCATTGGGAAACAGGAAACGGGCCAAGCTGCAGGGCCAGTTCAAAGGCATAGTGCGAGGCGCCCAGAAAGGGGGCGAGGTCTGGGCGGAGTCAGCTAAAGAAGAAAAAGGCCTGACCTTTTTCTGGATGCTGTGGACTGTGTTTGTGTGTGAGCTGCAGCTGCATGTTCCTTACATTTTTTTTATTAACACCAGCACCGTGAGGTTTGGCCTGGACTGGGTCCTGTCCTGCACGGTTGAAGACATGTTGACTGATGGTCAGCCCGTGTTCTGTTGGATCCCACAGAAAGGAAATGGGAATCCCGTTTGGATCGGATGCTGACAGTTGAAAAAAAACTCATGTCTGTGTGTTATGAAAGAATATCAATAAATGTTTCCGAAAGGGGATGACTCATTTGGTAATTATTTACGGCTTATGTTATGGCTGAGAAATTTACAGTCTTTACTAAAGTCTGACTTCTTTCGAGTCACCTTTAATATAGATTGGACACTCTCTATGCTATGTACAATACTTATATAGATGGTACATGTTTACTTGCTTGCACAGATGGTTGATTAGGTAATTAGTGTAAGTGTGTGTGTGTGTGTGTGTCCAATCGCATGTATGTCCAAGGTCCATAGTAAGTAATATACACTGATCAAGAGATGCCTGAAAGTGGATGAAAGAGGACATTAGTGGGTGTATCACTTAGTGTAACGGGTGCAGGAAAATGAGCAGGACTGCAAGCCATATAATGACCCACTGTCCTTATCTAGCTCTTAATACAGTATGCATACAGTGATGTATCTACAATGGACAGCTACTATAAGCAGATAGCACAGTACAGGTGCTTAATCTGTATGCTATTTCCATCCATCCATTGTCCAAACCGCTTATCCTACTGGGTCACAGGGGGTCCGGAGTCTATCCCGGAATCAATGGGCACGAGGCAGGGAAGAACCCAGGATGGGGGGCCAGCCCATCACAGCTCACACTCACACACCATTCACTCACACATGCACACCTACGGGCAATTTAGCTACTCCAATTAGCCTCAGCATGTTTTTGGACTGTGGGGGGAAACCGGAGGAAACTAGCAGCTTTGTGTGGTAATTGTTTGTATTAAAAATACATTGGATCAAGTCAAATTATTTTTATGAAGAATTAACATCTAAAAGCTGCTAGTAGACCGTGGGAAAATAATTTTTCTATTTTCTTGCTGCCATCTCGTGGCCAAAAGTAGGTATTGCAATTTCCATCATATGTAAGAGGGCCTGCCCATCAGAGTAATGTACATCCTGTGACATGTATTGACTATCAAGACAAACTGAAACACGGTGTATTAGGCTGTCAATGAGTACTGGACTAGGGTGAAAAACTGCCTGATAATCTACCTATTAACTAGAAGAGTACAAACTGGAGACGGATCCCCTAATACAGAGGGATTAACGTCTGTGCCACATCCAGAACCATTCAGTGTAGGAGTCTGGTGGTTCTACTGGATACTGACAAGTACCCAGCCCCTTTGTTCCCTCTGATAATCATCAGTCCTCCTCTGAATGCCTTCACCACTCTATTCCTGAATAGGTACACATTTAAATATGCTAGCAAGATCAAGGTATTGGGATAACTGTTAGGTTCGCTGTTAAGAGAGTTGCAGTGAAAACCATCATACACAGTGGCCCTTTCTGGATAAGATTACCTCCCTCTGATCTAACAGGTCAAGATCAAAGCAAGGTGCATTGCAATGTCTGACACCCAGCACACTACAGCATATAAAATACAGGTATCCATCGCCTTCCGCATTTGGAACCAGGACCACTTGTTGCAAGTCAATTTGGGCGTATCTCAAGTTATACGAGAGAGGCAAGACATTAAGGACAGTATACACAGTACTGAAATAATAATGTACATATTAAACCACAGCACTTAATAAACAGATACTGCACTTACATTTCACAAAAAAAAAATAAAGCACAGATTGCACTAAGAAATCAAAAGATGCATGTGCTAGCAAACAGTGGGAGCTGAGGAAGAAGCAGTGGTGAAATACTTTATTGTACAGTACAGTAAGTTTCTTTTTATAGAATGAAATAGCATACAGGGGGCGGCATGGTGGTGCAGTGGTTAGCACTGTTGCCTCACACCTCTGGGACCCGGGTTCGAGTCTCTGCCTGGGTCACATGGGTGTGGAGTTTGCATGTTCTCCCCATGTCGTCGTGGGGTTTCCTCCCGCAGTCCAAGAATATGCTGAGAATATGCTGAGGCTAACTGGAGTTACTAAATTGCCCGTAGGTATGCATGTATGAGTGAATAGTGTGTGAGTGTGCCCTGTGATGGGCTGGCTCCCCATCCTGGGTTGTTCCCTGCCTCGTGACCCCCCACGACCCAGTAGGATAAGCGGTTTGGACAATGGATGGATGGATGGAAATAGCATACAGATCTTATAAGCACCTGTACTGTGCTATCTGCTCATAGTAGCTGTCCATTGTAGATACATCACTGTATGCATACTGTATTAAGAGCTAGACAAGGGTCATTATATGGCTTGCAGTCCTGCTCATTTTCCTGCACGCGTTACACTAAGTGATACACCCACTAATGTCCTCTTTTATCCACTTTCGGGCATCTCTTGATCAGTGTATATTATTTACTATGGACCTTGGACATACATGCGATTGAACACACACACACACTTACACTAATTACCTAATCATCCATCTGTGCAAGCAGGTAAACATTTACCATCTATGTAAGTATTGCACATTGCATAGAGAGTGTCCAATCTATATTAAAGGTGACTCAAAAGAAGTCAGACTTCAGTAAAGACTGTAAATTGGCAGCCATAACATAAGCCGTAAATAATTACCAAATGAGTCATCCCCTTTCGGAAACATTTATTGATATTCTTTCATAACACACAGACATGAGTTTTTTTTCAACTGTCAGCATCCTTCTCGATTGTCAGAAGCTCTGCGCTAGAGGGAGGTTTACTGGTCTTATACTCTTCTGGCACCTTGTGTGATTCCTGACTTGGGACATCAGTTTGGCTCCTTCTGTATGTGGTTTACATTGTATTTGTTCTTTAAAGTTGCCCCTTCAGAATTAGACAGTGTAACCAGCTTGCCACATATTGCCTGGATGACATAAGGTCCGGTAAAATCCGGTTCCGTTCTTCCTCCTTTCCGTCCCCGCTTCCTCATGTTGAACAGAAGCGCCTCATCTCCAACATGATAAACTGTGTTTTGGTACCTCTTTTGTATTCGTTTACCACATGCCTGCTTCTGTTTTTCCTGTGACTAGGAGATGTTTTCAGCTGTTGTTGCTTATTGTCTCAACTACTTTATTTTTTTCATCAAAAAACGTGCCGTAGCTTTTCTCATCGGGAAGAATAATTGTGGAAAGCTGAAGTGGAAAAACATTCATAGCAAATTATTATTATTCACAGATCATTATAAAGAGTCATTTTCTAAAAGCATTAAGAACAATGTAATTTGCTGTTTCAAGATATGTTTTTAAATAACTACTTGTCAGTCATAAGAAACTCTTCAACACACATGATCCGATCTTGCCACAAATCATTTTTAATCTCACTTTTGTTGCCAGCAGTTCAGACATTAATGGCTGTGTGTTGAGTTATTTTGAGGGGACATCAAATTTACACCATTATACAAGCTGTACACTGATTACTTTACATTCTATCAGAGTTTCATATCTTTAACGTTGTCCCTTGAAAAGATATAATAAAATATTTACAAAAATGTGTGGGGTGTACTCACTTTTGTGAGATACTGTATATTAAGGGATTGATTGTCAATAATATCAGTAATTCCTGATGTAATGTTAAAAGAATAGAGCCTGTCTCACACAGTTCTAAAACAACCTCAAAAACAGACTTACCATTTTATGTCATCATTCGTTTTCTCATCCAGGCCATTGGTTTGGGGATGATATGCAGCAGTGATCAACGGCAGAACAGGGGCTCTGAACGCAGTATGGATTAAAAAGGAATTAACCATCTCTCTCAATATAAAATTAGGATCATTTATTCTCTACAGAGGCCCCCATAGAATAGTGCATCCATCCCCTCACTCATGTTTAGACAGACGTAAGGCAACAGGCCAATGACATTCAGAACAGCAACAACATCAACAATTGTACAGCTAGTTTTAAAATTTAATAAAAAAGACAAACCAATTAGGTAATATTAATGAAATTATTAAAATGTGCAGATTAATAGTCAGAAATAATTTGCGATTTTAAGAGCGGAAAGGATACATTAAAACTCAATTACATTTATCCCTTAATAATAAAAAAAAGGTTTTTGAATTTTACATCATGATAAATGAGAACTATATGTGATTACTAATTACTGTTGACTAATTTCCTGTCTGGACGTTTCCCTCCTCATTGTTAAAAGTCATTATATGTCTGGGTGCCAGTCAGTGGAAGCACACAGACATGTTGGCCAGCTGTCATATTCATTCAGCACCAGCCCATCAAGTAGAGAATTCAGCACCACGGACAGTGACCTGTGTTACAATGACATCAGGTCATTGGCTCTAAATATTTTTCTAGAAATAACTAAATGGCTCTATTGTAGAAATTTCCAGCCAGAGTCTTGTGGTGCGTTCGTTTTTCTCTCGGAACTTGGAAATTCCAAATTGGGTGACATCACATCCAACAATCTCCCGTTCAAGCTAGCACAACTCGGAACAAACATGGCTGCCTCCATGAATACGCTGCTGTGTTGTTGCTTTATATTTTAGCAGTTATGGAGTAAGATTATTATTTCAGACAAATAAACAAGAAACAGGAACTAGTCAAACCACATTAAAAGCTTTATAAAGTATTTTAGTACATTCATAGCGATATTCTTTTTTCGAGAGGCAAACAAACTACAAACAAACCAAAAACACTAACAAGTCTGGTAAAAATCTGATATTGCATGTTAGGATACTGTTTACGGTCACAATATGGTATTCTCTAAATCGAACACGTGCAATTACATTAATAATTACTAATAATTATAAATAATAATAATAATAAATGGGCGGTATGGTCGTGCACTGGTTAGCACTGTTGCCTCACACCTCTGGGACCCAGGTTCAAATCTCCGCCTGGGTCACATGTGTGTGGAGTTTGCATGTTCTCCCCATGTCGTCGTGGGGTTTCCTCCGGGTACTCCGGTTCCCCCCCACAGTCCAAAAACATGCTGAGGCTAATTGGACTTGCTAAATTGCCCGTAGGAATGCATGTGAGAGTGCATGGTGTGTGTGAGTGTGCCCTGCGATGGGCTGGCCCCCCATCCTGGGTTGTTCCCAGCCTCGTGCCCATTGCTTCCGGGATAGGCTCCGGACCCCCCGTGACCCAGTAGGATAAGCAGTTTGGAAAATGGATGGATGGGATAATAATAAATTTAACAAAATAAACATTTTTAAGGATTTGTAAAATAGAATTAATGTTGAGTGTGTAAGCCGCCATGTTGAAATTACGTCACAGGGGCAACTCGGACAAGAAGATTCTGTCAGACATTAACGTCATAAAAGAGGCGTTTCTAATGGGAAGTGATGTTTTTCGTGACGTTTTTGTCCGAGTTGGAGTGAAATAATCAAACGCAGCATGTGTTCCTATTTGAAGAGAATATTCTATTTTTATTCTAAGGAACTACAGAAAATCAGCTCTGCATGTGATCTCCCCTTTACTGCTCGAGCAGGGCACACGCACATCAACAAGTGTCAAGGCAGCAAGTGCATGCAAACAACTTCTCAGGACGGTTACAGTATAGGACCTTCAGAAAGAGCCAGACTGCGGCGTCATTCAGAGATTCCATTGTCTAAGGCTTGCACTAAAACATTACAGCATATTTAAACAAAGTAGCATGGCACCTGTGTCAGAATCCCTCCCTGCCTTGTTCTGTTCTCTCTTTGTTGTCCCCATTTAGCCAGCACATGTCACTGGCCATCCTGACTCCTCTTTTGATTGTGGGTTTTAAGGATATCAGTGGGTCTGTGTTTTCATAATTGTCCCCCAGGCCACCATGCTGCTCAGCCCTTGATTCCAACTA
This sequence comes from Brienomyrus brachyistius, assembly GCF_023856365.1. Lineage (NCBI taxonomy): Eukaryota > Metazoa > Chordata > Actinopteri > Osteoglossiformes > Mormyridae > Brienomyrus > Brienomyrus brachyistius. The sequence goes on along the minus strand of NW_026042442.1, from coordinate 115,021 downwards.
CAGTTGCAATCAGGTGGTTCTCAATCTACTAGGACTGTATAACAGGATTGGCCACCTGTTCTACCTTTACTCGTTCAGCCGCATTCATGAGTCTGGCCTATAGGTTATTCAAATTTTGTCCTGCCAAATTTACCGGACAGGAGGTGGACACTGCAAATGAATGTGTGAATACTCCAATACCTACATCTTTACAAGTTACCTGAAGTGGTTTGGTAAATGATTGTGAGGTTGGAAGTCCTTCTTGATGTCTGTTTGCAGCTCATCCACCAGCAACTGCACGAGTTGTCGCTCCCAGAGGGAATCCCACTCTCGGTCCGCTGGAGGGTCCATCTCACTGTAGCTGGAGTATGTTTCCATCAGTCACTTGGCGTGGGGCTCACAGAATTTACCAGGCTCCTGTTTAATCTGACGCACCTTAGTCCAGTCCATGCATCTGGGGAACTTCTCTGAAAATCTCTGGCAGATTCTTTGCAGCTATACTTGATATTGGGTACTTGCCGCAACTAAGTAATGGGTTGTTGAATCAAAGTCCCGTTCCATGTCAAAAATAACCCCATTTTAGGGTTTTGTTAAACAACTGGTCTAATTTGGATGCAGAGGTTCTGCACGGAAGGCCCAGTCTCTGAAGGGCTGTGGCATAGCGAGGCCTGTTCTGCCTGGAATCCGGCAGGTCACTGGCAACATCCCCCAACTCCTTCATCTATAAGGTCGGGAAACCAGAACGTTTACTCCCCCTTATGGATAAGGACATACCAACGTTGGGGCAACTCCTGCTGCCTGAGTCTTCAACCAAGTCCAAAACAAAAGTATACAATGTTAGGAAGGGTAATTCAATGGTATGAGACTGAAACTAGAAACTGTAAATCGGATGGAGTTAAATAGCAATACTGTGGAAGAGGCATGGGAATTTTTTAAAAGCACATTGTTGCAAGTGCAAAAGAACTTCATACCCGTTTCCAGAAAAACTAAATCTAGGAAACTGCAACCAAGCTGGTGTCATGACCTGCTTGTACGATCCTCGTGTGTGCCACGCCCCCTCATTAACCATGTGTGCTGCCCCGATTGTAACCAGCTGTTTTCTGTCAGTTTGAGTAGTCCTGTGTATTTAGTCCACATTCAAGTCTGTTTCCCCAGTCCTGTCATTGAAATCTCTCGCTGTTGGTACCTGTTTTCATCAATAAACCCTCATTCCCGACTCTCCGTTTCCCGGATCCTTGATTCCTCGCTTCCTGCCTGTTCGTCCAGCACGCGATGTCACAGGTGGTTTACTACGAAAATTAAGAATAAAGTCAGGAGCAAAAGGGCTTTCTTCCACAAATGGAAATTAACTAATGATTTCAAAATAAAGCAGGAGTATCTACGTCTACAGGTTTAGTTAATAACAGTTATAAGGATGACGTTAAAAGTTTCTTCCAATATTTTAACTCCGAAAGAGCTCTAAAAGCTGAAAATCACTCATTTGCAGGATAGTAAGGGCCTTATAATTGAAAATGAAATTGATATAAATGAGTTTAATGATTATTTTACAATGGCTGTTCACAGTAGAATAGCTTACCACCATTTAGTACAAATACAACGATGTCTATGACCAATATATGTATAACTGAGGCTGATGTGGTACAAAGCCTAGCTAAGCTCAAAATAAATAAATCGCAAGGCCCTGATGGCATCTTATCTATAGTTTTAAAAGAGATGAGGGGTATTATTAGCCAACCTTTAACTTTACTATTCCAGAAATCATTATCTGCTGGTGTGGTATCTTCTGATTGATGTTAGATCATGTCTCATGTCCAGAGAGGCTACAACAGGATCTGGATTTAATTAGCGACTGGGCTCATACGTGGCAGATGAAATTTAACATAGATAAATATAAGGTAATCCATGCAGGGAGCAGAAATATAGTAAATATAGTAAAGTACAGATATTTTATGGGTTCCACTGAAATAAAGGTAGCTGATTACGAGAAAGATCTCGGTGTGTATGTTGATACTTCCATGTCCCACTCTTGCCAGTGTGGGGAAGCATTAAAAAAAGGCAAAAGGATGTTGGATTAAACTCCACACACCTAGAGATGTAAGTCAAGAGAAGTGATGCTACGATTATATAATTCCTTGGTAAGATCCCACCTAGAATACTGTGTGCAGGTTTGGTCACCATACCTTCAGAAGGACATTGCTGCCTTGGAAAAGGTGCAACGTAGGATGACTAGAATGATTCCTGCACTTAGAGGAATGTCTTATGAGGAGAGGTTCGCTGAGCTGAATCTGTTTAGCCTCAAGCAAAGGAGACTATGGGGGGACATGATCCAGGTATATAAGATTCTAACAGGTCGGGATGCTGTTCAGCCAAATGACCATTTCAATATTAATTTAAAATACTAGAACTCGTGGCCATAGTGGAAATTAGCTGGAGAACATTTAAAAATGAATCTGAGGAAGCACTTCAATTCAATTCAATTTTATTTATATAGCGCTTTTAACGACATGCATTGTCACAAAGCACTTTACATTTAACCGGCCAGAACCCCACCAAGCAAGCCTGAGGCGACAGTGGCAAGGAAACTCCCTCTAGCAGGAAGAAACCTTGAGTGGAACCTAGACTCAGAAGGGGACCCCATCCTCCTCTGGGCGACCAAGGAGCATGAAACTGCATTTACATTGACATTCATTAGAGTTCATATAGTTATAAAGTCCCAGTTGGTTTCATGTAGTTATATCCAGGAGTCCAGGTGCGGGTTCACACGGTGTAGTCGGCTCGGTATCAGCTCGAAAAAGAGAAGATGGAGAAGAGTTATTGCCCTACACCTAACCGGCAGGACTAAAGCAACTATGACAGCCTGCCTAAAAGAGTGACCTGGAAGGAAGCACAGGCATGAGGGTTTACAGAGGTTTTGGCGTCAAGCCACCTCCCATCCACAGCTTAAGTGATCGGCGAGAGTGGCAGGACGACAGCACCAATCCCCCCTTTCCCCTTCAATCTCAAATAACTATGAACCTCCAGATTTCCCATTCACCTTAGAAAAGAAGATTTAACTATCCAAAAGACTGGCGAAAGAGGTACATCTTAAGCCTTGACTTAAAAGCAGAGATTGTGTCTGAGTTCCGAACACTAATAGGAAGTTTATTCCATAGCTGTGGTGCTTTATGAGCAAATGCTCTTCCCCCAAAGGTAATGTTCTTTATTCTGGGTACGGATAGAATACCTCCATCTCGTCATCTAAGTGTATGATTCGGAACGCAAATGAGGTCACTCACATACTGCGGTGCAAGACCATTTACAGCTTTATAGGTTAAGAGCAGTGTTTTGTAGTCAACACGAAATCTAACTGGCAGCCAGTGCAGTGAAGATAAAATTGGGGTAATATGATTATATGTTTTAGTTTAACTATTGCTAGTAGCGGTTCAATCAATGCTGGGAGCATCGCTGAATAATTTTGATGGAACAGGGTCTAGCATACAAGTAGATGAATTTGAAGATAAAATTAAGTACATCAGTTCTGACTGGTTAACCAATATTCAATATTCAAAATGTTCTGTTTAATTGAGCATATTTTTGGTCAAAAAGTTTCATAAAGTCGTCACTGGAAAATAACCAGTGGTCTGGTTATTAGTCAGCTTGGACACCATAGTAAATAGGAATCTAGGATTATTTTTGTTTATTTCAATTAGTTCTGATAGATACTAGATGATTTGGCGGCACTAAGAGCCTTTTTGTAGCTACCCATAGCCTCTTTCCATGCTAGTTCGAACACCACTAGTTTAGTATGATGCCACTTACATTCTGTAAGGACATAAAACTTATAGGTCCTGCAGGCCCCAACTCTGATCAGCCTGCATCAGTCTATTTCAGAGCTCCGCTGGCCCAGGCAAGACTGGACTCAACTCGTCAAACCACCCCTTTTAAGGAAGGCAAAGGCCTGCCGGCTCCTGAGAGACTGGATAGGAATAACTGGAGCAGCACAGAAAAAGCAAGACCTTTCACCCCCGGAGTGACCAGAGTTCCACAATCAATCCACAGCAACAACAGCTGTCAGCCTCCAGACACAGACACCTTTTCCACTATAAACAGGATAACTCAGCACACATAGATGTTAGGGACAAATACACGCATGTTTGGTCTCGTTTGAATAGGCATGAGACGAGGAGTATTATACTCTCAGATTTAAGGCAGTATAGCTTTTCCTAAGAGAAATACAGAAACTTCGGCTCAACCCACCAAACTGAGAGAGATTCTCTCATGGTAGAACAAGGGAATTACAACCACCCCCTAAAGTGATCTGATTGGCTGGGGACTTGAGAACCAAGGTCAGCAATGCCCCTAAAATTAACCATTGACCGAAATTAGTCAGTCTTCAGAAACATGCCATCACCTGGTCTGGATACTTAAGGAAGGGCTTCAGAAGTAGTCGGGGAGTCACTCTGTAATCAGAGCTCCCGCAGAGAACTGGGTGAAAGTCTATCTGTAGTCAGATACTTTCCACAGAACTTTGTTCACTCTCAGCTGAGGAATGTGATTGTTTAATATTGTATTTGTCCAAATGTATTTACAAGTATGTGTCCACATGTCAATAATTGTATATTGTAGTATTTTTAATAAATGTTGTTTCGATTACTTTATGACTGTCTGATTTGCTAACTTCTTCATAAACTTTCCAGATTGGACTTCTATCCTTATTAGGACTATGGTGGTAAATACTATCTTGCAGCCTCTGGGTTAAATCCCATTTATTTATCCGGGTCCCAAACTTGACTGCCCAAGTTAAGTTAGGTGGATACCAAAACTACACCTCTGGAGTTCGCACACGCTGATGACAGGTACCGGTCTACCCTCTGAGGGGCGTACACACTATGTTCCTAGGCACCGGGCATAGTCCCTGAGACGCTCACATGGTAAGACAATGGGTGGCATCGGCGGAGGCCCAAAGTAAACCTCGTACAACCTTTTTTATTTTTAACTGAGCAATTTTCTCTAGTGGAATTAAGCATAGATGCTAAATAATCCGTAATGCTATCAAGTTCAGCAGAATTCGACATTAGTTTGGTTGAAAACGATAGCTCAGGGAGGTTATCGATAAAGTTACTTGCTGTATTTGACGTGATTGTACGTTTGGCATATAGAAGCGAGTCGGGGGGCTAATATTTTGAGCAAGGGAAATATTGAACGCAATAAGATGATGGTCAGAGATAATACTGGACTGAGGCAGTAGAGTTGAATACATGATATGAAGACAACTGGATCACAACTGGATCACGGGGGAATCATAAGCAGGGAAGAACACACAGGCAAACAGCAGCAGCAACATTAAAGGCAGGACTGAGAAGCACATTTATACAAGGCTAAGCAGGGAGCAAACTAGAGGCACCTGAAATGAGTAACACAAGGGCAGGAAGGAGAGGTAAAACAAACGCGGAACAGGCATGGCACGTTATACCACACTAGGGAGGAAACGGGAGGTTCAGGAGGGCAGGGTGTGGCAGGGATCCGTTTCAAAATTTAATTTTGGCTTGTACAAACCTTGGTAAAAGCTGCAAAAGATCGATCAACCACTTTCTGAGCTATTGTCTTAACAAACAAAGCATCTGTTGGGGTGGCGGTGTCTGGGGAATACCATGTGTAATACACCTTGTGAAGATTTATATGTAAAACAAAATATTTTTTGATTCTATCACACATATAGAAATTATCCATCCATCCATTTTCCAAACCGCTTATCCTATTGGGTCGCGGGGGGTCCGGAGCCTATCCCAGAATCAATGGGCACGAGGCAGGGAACAACCCAGGATGGGGGGCCAGCCCATCGCAGGGCACACTCACACACCATCCACTCACACACACACACCTACGGGCAATTCAGCAACTCCAATTAGCCCCAGCATGTTTTTGGACTGTGGGGGGAAACCGGAGTACCCAGAGGAAACCCCACAACGACATGGGGAGAACATGCAAACTCCACACACATGTGACCCAGGCGGAGACACGAACCCGGGTCCCAGAGGTGTGAGGCGACAGTGCTAACCACTGCACCACCATGCCGCCCCCTATAGAAATTATTCTAGGTTTAAATAGTAATTTAGCTGAGTAACTAGGCTGAAATTCTAGATAGTTGCAATTTTAAGAATTATTACTATTATTCACAGCTTTTAAGCATGCAGTTGGATGACGGATGGATGGATATTCAGCCACCAGAAATGCCAATTGTTGTTAAGAGGATCAAAGTCTGCAAAGTAGTATGCAGGGTTTAAGGCCAGAACACAGCATACTCTCCGACAGAAAGCATAAAGTTCACTGGGGGAATTTCTGTGGCCACTGCCTGAACAGCATGTGTGGAGAATGTTTATGAGGGTCGAGCCATGCAGAGCTGCTGGCCCTGGCATGTAATGATGAATCACAAATCAGTTAAAAATCGGTGCAAATGCATGAAGATTTAAACCGGCTGATGTGGAAAATGAATCACTATTGTAGGAGTACTTCACAGTACTTTAACAGAAAAACTGGTGTAATATTACATTTGATTTCACAATGTGAGTTTGACGTCAGATGTCACTGCGTATCACGTCGACATCGTACGTCAGTTTTTGGTTTTGAGCGAACGCGAGATGATGAATGAATTTGAAACTGAGGACGGCACAGTGGTTAGTGCTGGCTTCGGTCCAGGGCCCTTTCTGTGTGGAGTTCGCATGCTCTCCCCGTTTTCGCCGGGGACTCCAGGTTCCTCCCACGGTCCAAAAGCATGCAGGATAGGTTGACTGGTGAGTCTAAATTGGCCCTGTAGTTGTGTGAGTGTGTGCGACCTGCGGTGTGTAGGTGACTGCCTGGGCTTGGTTCCTGTCTGCGCCCCTTGTTCCCGGGATAGGCTCCGGTCTCCCCCGCGATCCCAGTTGGGATTAAGTGGTTTCAGAAAATGGATGGATGGACGCACCGCCCGATCTTCAATTGGCGGTGTGGCAGCATATTAGCTTTCCGGTAATCACAAACGAGGAGGAAACAGCGAGAAAAGCACAGACAAGACATAAACTGCATGCAAACATTGTAATAGACTGATAACATACACAAACAGGTCCACTGGCACCACCGTGAGCTGAGTGAAGATTATTAAAAGGGCAAAGCACGCTAAAAAGCTGCACATGCAAACCTTAGCTTATTTATTTGATTTATTTTTTTTTATTTACTTATTTTGATTTGGGATTTTTTTCAACAGTATTTTATTCAAATTCAGTTGCACTGTTCACAACAGTGTCAACAGTTCAGAAAGATAAATATAAGAATATTTTTTAATATATTTGTCTGCAGCTCATTCTGCAAAAAATGAGAAAATTGAACTCAGAATCGTGAATCGTATCAAATGGTGAGTTGAATGTATCGTTACATCCCTAGTTCTTACAGTAGTACTATGGTATGGTGGAGCCACATGACAGGAAGGCAGTACATTGCGAAGTCTGTTAAGAACATCATTCGCACTGAACTGCCCTCCATTGACCAGCTGTACTTTAACTGCCACAGTAACAAGGTTCAGTCTATAATCCAGGACTCTGACCACCATCCACAAACACTGACTAGCAGATTCATGAACAGCTTCATTCGCCAAACAATTCAAACCTGCAGCTTTTGCATCCCCTGTAACAGTCATTTCCACGGCAGCTGCACTGTACAGCTGTTACTGCACTTTATCCACCACTGACCACGTATCATCCAGTTTTGTCCTGCTTTGTATCGCACTGTTTCTGCACCATGTTGTCTTGTACTCCCTTGTGTTGTTATGCACCATCTGTGTTGTTCTGAGCAGTGCCATGATGCAATATTACAAAAAGATCTTGAGGAAATGCAGAGTTCTGGAGGAGATTCTCACAGATCATGGCATGTGTTTATACTGAAGAAACTGTACAAATTGCTAGACATAAAACACAGGACTGGCAACTGTGGTACGTTTTAACACCTTGATAAAAAACTTAAAATCCATAGTAAGTAGGACAACCTCATAGAACCTTTACTAGTCATTGTTCAGAAGATTAACACGGATTAAAAACCATTACTATGAAAGCACGCTAATCAGTTAAGTTGATTATGTGGAGAGAGAGAAAAAAAACTGTCTTTGAAAAAGATCAACCATAGAACGAAGCTGCAGCATTGACACCCCCTAGTGGTGATTTGAAGATAGTTCTGTCTGTAGCAGCTAAGCAGTAGATTTGGCGTCAGGTGCCATGACAAACTCAGTGCTGCTCGGTTTGAACGGCAGAAGCACAAAAATAAAGGGGGCATCTACTGCACGCCCCCCACCCTTGAAAATGGTACAAATTATCATGCAACAGTTTTCTTAAGTAAGTCTTTTTGGGCGTCTGCAGAAACCTCCACGATGCGATTGCCCTGATTAAGAAGTGCGCAGCGGATACAATTTGGGATGCATCGTTCATCCGATTTATTAATATATAATTATTAGTATGTCTATATTATTTTAGAAACGTTACTTGACGAATATTTTTCATTGAGATTGATTCCCCGTTTAAAATTTTGGTGACACTTCATATTTTTTAAGAGAGACAGACAATTTGACGCATGCAATTTGCAGAAATATGTTGTGCCGCTATAAAGTACACAGGCAGCATGACAAACATAAGTACTCACTGAAGCCACGACATACGCCCGGCTGGCCCCAGCGGTACCCCTAAGAAGAAGGCTTTTTTCACAACCCACGACCATCACGAGGGCAAAAAAAACTGAATAGCCTAGAATTTAGTTAATTACAAGGCACATATTTATTGGAGCAAGAGCTCTAACATAAAACTACCTTGTAATTATAAAGTATTATGGCTGTGAACAATGTACAAACAGGCACAGAAAGTAAAATACTCCAAAAATGCAAAGAACCTAAATATTTTTGTTTCCACCGATTCACTCTTGATGTGTTAGGAGTCACAGTTCAGTAGCCTATTCTTCAGTATCTGCATTTAAGACCACCAACTGCTCTTTCTCCTCCTTCGCTCGTCGGCTCAGAGTATTGGACTTGGTAAGTAATGTTGCCCTTTTGGTTCCAGCAGCACTCTCTGCTTCCTCTGCCATGTGCTCAGCATCCTTTTGTAAACTCTCACATACACTTTCCAGTGAGACTCTCTTCCTCTTGAGTTCCTCAAGTTTTCTTTTTTGCTTTTCGCTCATCTTTCACCTTTGGTCAGAGGCGCTTTGGTTGCTCCCCCACACACTCTGACATGGTCGCATATAAGCCTCTGTGCAACAACTGTTTCCTCTGATAAGTTGCAGGTCTCCACCTCTATTCGTTCCACTTCGGCTTGCCCATAGGACAGCAGCAGCAAGTTCTTGCAGAACATCCAGAGGTCAGGATAAGGCCCACTAACTTTTTGATGTAAAAAGACATCAACTTTGGATGGTGCTGAAGGAATGAAGGATATAAAATCCAAGCCTTTTGCCTCATTGTGCAGGTGATTATCAGACTGCTGGGATATTGCATCACCTGTAATTACATTAATTACAGTAGATTAGATGCAGATCAACAATGTCAATACACAGAATCACATGTAGAATAGGAAAGTGATTTATAACCCAATTTTCCTATGATACCATAAATGTGCAATCATTTTAATTTAATCTTGAGATATCTCTAGGCTCATCAAAGAAAATATAACTGGGCTGATGCTTCTTTTCAAACACCAAGAGTCGGTCTTCTAAATACTGCTAAAATCTACGTGTTAACACTATTCAGTTCAGGGACGGATTATGGGTTGTGTGGGCCCCTGGGTAAAACGTTCGCGAGGCCCCCCCCCACCACCACCACCTGCACCACCACCACAACCACCACAAGTCAAGGGCCCTTGGCAGCCAAACACCCTCCCTATAGGGTCAGGGGACCTTGTAGGCAGAGGATCAAAGAATGTAGGCCCTCTAAAATAGACAAACGAAAATACATTGCTGATAAGCGTTGCAAATTGTTTTGGGCTTGGGGCCCACGGGCCCCCTGCACCCCAAGGGCCCCTGGGCAGCGGCCCCGCTAACCCGGTTTGTAATCCGTCCCTGATTCAGTTAGATGTGAAAAAAGAAAAGCATAATTTAAAAATAATATTCTGAACTATCCTATTCTTATCCTATGATTTACCAGCAGATATCCTGCCTGCCAACCGATTCTCCTGCGCAAACTTCTGCATGAGATTTCTCCTTTTCTGCTGGCAGTTATCTGGCTGGTGTGCATTTTGTTTGGGTCCAAGCACGTCATCTCATGTACAATCGAGTACTTCAGAGGGCATTTATCCAAGGCCTTTTTGCACATTTTTGAGAGCACAATCTGGCAATTTTTTTTAATCTGAAGGACACCAAGGTCACTTCCACTGCCTTTGGCTCCTGACTGTCTCTGACAAAAAGATGGTTTGTCAAATTTCCAGAATCTTTCTGCACACTCAGCCCAAGGTTAACACTACCTCAGCTGTACATATCAAACCAGCTCAAACTCCATGTTATTCACATATTTTTTACTTCACAATTGTTTGATACATTTGTATGTAAAGATACCAGTGAATTCACAGAAGTCCCACCTTGATGACAGCCATTCCTATATCCACCTCCTTTGGACTGAGCCAGAGTTTTTGCCTGTACAACAGCTGTACATGTTGCTACACAACACTTAAACATTCTATTTCCTCAATGAACTATTTTTTTGCAGCAAAAGCCATGAAGCAGCAATAAAATCTTTAAAATATGCTTACCAATAAATATGGTTCTCCCATTTAAACACATGTAAAGATAAACCATGGATATTTAAAAATCATGGGTTCGTTAATGAGTTTAAATGTTATTGAATGGCTTACCTTAAACTTCTCCAGTAAGTCTTCAGCGGTGGAGTGGCTCATGTACTGTGATCCCAGAACCAGGACTGCACTCGAGAGCCATTCTCATAATTCACCCAATACCTGACATGCACATCCAGTTGTTTTCTTTTGATGGTCCTGTTCATACTTACGTCAAACATGACAACGAAGCTCCCTTTTAATATATGGAGCGAGTCCAAATCGCGCAAGAAAAGCGGTTTTATCTTTACCACAAGTGACCCTGCGAGTCAGGGAACATCACCCTGGAGACGGTGTGAATGTCATCATTGGACGTATAGGAGTGATGTCGGCAAACCGTTTGCAAAGCCCATAGCACTTCTGCTTTCAGTGTGGGTTGAGGAGGATGTACTGAAGGCATTATTTGTCATGGGATCCGGAGACACTGCCAAAACGGGTGTAGGCCTATCTTTAGAGGTTGTACTTATCTCCACTGAATAAACATTTGAGGAAAATTTTTAGGTTAAAATCTGGGCTTATTCTATACTGAACAAAAATATAAATGCAACACTCTTGTTTCTGCTCCCATTTTTCATGAGATGGACTTAAAGACCTACAATTCATTCCAGATACACAATATTACCATTTCTCTCAAACATTTCTCACAAATCAGTCTAAATGTGTGATAGTGAGCACTTCTGCTTTGCTGAGATAATCCATCCCACCTCACAGGTGTGCCACATCAAGATGCTGATCTGACATCATGGGTAGTGCACAGGTGTACCTTATACTGCCCACAATAAAAGGCCACCCTGGAATGTGCAGTTTTTTGCTTTATTGGGGGTCTGGGGACTCAGAACCGGTCAGTATCTGGTGTGACCACCATTTGCCTCATGCAATACAACACATCTTCTTCGCATAGAGTTTATCAGATTGTCAATTGTGGCCTGTGGAATGTTGGTCCACTCCTCTTCAATGGCTGTGCGAAGTTGTTGGATATTAGTGGGAACTGGTACACGCTGTCGTATACGCCGGTCAAGCACATCCCAAACATGCTCAACGGGTGACATGTCCGGTGAGTATGCTGGCCATGCAAGAACTGGGACATTTTCAGCTTCCAAGAACTGTGTACAGATCCTTGCAACATGGGGCCGTGCATTATCTGTCTGAGTGGCTGGTCTCAGACGATCTTGGAGGTGAACCTGCTGGATGTGGAGGTCCTGGGCTGGTGTGGTTACACGTGGTCTGCGGTTGTGAGGCCGGTTGGATGTACTGCCATATTCTCTGAAACGCCTTTGGAGACGGCTTATGGTTGAGAAATGAACATTCAATGCACGAGCAACAGATCTGGTTGACATTCCTGCTGTCAGCATGCCAATTGCACGCTCCCTCAATGCTTGTGGCATCTGTGGCATTTTGCTGTGAGACAAAACTGCACATTCCAGGGTGGCCTTTTATTGTGGGCAGTATAAGGTACACCTGTGCACTACCCATGATGTCAGATCAGCATCTTGATGTGGCACACCTGTGAGGTGGGATGGATTATCTCAGCAAAGCAGAAGTGCTCACTATCACACATTTAGACTGATTTGTGAGAAATGTTTGAGAGAAATGGTAATATTGTGTATCTGGAATGAATTGTAGATCTTTAAGTCCATCTCATGAAAAATGGGAGCAAAAACAAAAGTGTTGCGTTTATATTTTTGTTCAGTGTACATTGATTTACAGAATCAAATTTAAAAAACAAAGATACACTGATTTTATACAGATTACTAACTTTTGGGGATCACAATACAAATCTAAATATTTTAGACAAGTTACTTATCTGCTTATTGAATGGTGGGCGAAAAAAATATCTGTATAGTGTCCATTATCTAAAACCCCGCAATGACGTAGTTTGTGTTGTTCTTAAAATAATATTAACTTAAACGGTCAATCTGATTTTCTGGAGGAAAAATAATAGTTTTGATGAATCAACAGCTTGGGAAAATAGTCGCTAGATTAATTCAAAGAAAAATTGTCTGTAGTTGCACCTCAACAGTATAACCAGTGATAATACTATATAAATAAAATTAAAGTAATGGCACCAGCATAGACAGACACAGTAACAGTACAGAATGAGGTAACAGTGGCAGTGTGAGGAAATGTCAGCGTCACTGGCTGGTTAACAGCAATGGGGAGGAAACTTGTCTCTAAATCTGGAAATGCTTGTGCAGATGGATGGATGGAAGGTGAAAAGTGACAGTGCTGGGTGGCTAGAGTCTCTCAAGGTGCTGCTTGCTTTTCTGAGGCAGCACCTGAAGACGATGCCTTTGACCGCCAGAAGCTGTGTGCCCGAGGAACTGGAAGCTGTTGAAGCCTCTACAGCATCCTCTGCGATGTAGATAGGACTTTGGGGAGTCATCCGTTTGCGAAAGTCCAGGATCAGCTCCTTGGTTTCTCTAGCGTTGAGGGTGATGTTGTTATACATGGTGAAGAGCTGGGCCTACAAATCCCAGCATTCAAGAGGTGAAAATACAGACTTAGAGGGAATTTGGGAAAAGTGAAAAAATCCTCTTTACTCGTGTCTGTATAAATCTCACCAAGCGTAACTTTGCAGATTAAAGACTGGCTGAGAGTGTAAATGTAAACGCTGATAAGGAGTCAGGAACAAAGTGCTCATGTAGTGCACACCTGGGTCCAGAGGGCCCTTGTTCAGATGGAAAACTGAACAGGCATCTTTTGTGCTAAATGACAGCCGGTGCTGCTCAAGATGATGGACACTATGGGGAAATAAAAAAAAAAAGAGTTTTGAATGAAAAGACACACAAGAGTAACAGTGCAGCCTTGGTCACGTCTCCCCAGCTCATGACTGGACCAGGCTCCACATTGACCCCAAAACTGGCTTTACACACAGGAAACTCACTGAAACTCAACACAACATTGTCCTGATCTTGCCTGGGGAGTTTCACCTGGTTACTGAGATGACCGGCAGCACAGACAGTCTTACCAGCAACAGATATGCTATTAAGGGGTGCGAAGCGTCTGCTGCCAGCACATGGCTTTATATCTGTCGGCTGCATTTGCGCTGCTCCTCCCTCCTATAAAGAGGACAGTTGAACAGCAGTGTGAAGAAAGGGCACAGAAGCAGAAGTCAGTGGAAAAAGCCCCATTACTAACCCTAAGCCCAACTTACTGCAAACAGCCCACTGTATTTCATATGTCTGCTTCATATTTTCCATTTAATTGCCATAATCTCTGGCAGTCAGTGACAAAAGTTATTTACCCTTAAACAGTACTGAGATTGAGTAGAGTGAGGTACTTAAGCGGTATTATGGAAGAATAAAAGCTGAGTCCCATGTCCAGGCGAGATGCGTAGCTGACAGGCTGATGAATGTTTCAAACTCTTACCTCCACCGTACTGACAGGAACGGCGAGCTGCTGTGGCATCATGGCATTAAACTTCTGTTTCTCCAGGGAAGAAAACAACCAAGACCAACCTTAATAATCCACACACTTTGAAGACTGACATAAATGGTAAATATGAGACGTAAATATCATCCAACACTACCAGGTACTCAGTGAATACTCAGTCATGCAGAAATATAATCTAAAGTTATAATTATGGGGACACGTGGCCGTCCACTGCAGGTGACAATGTCCTAAACTCTTTCATACTTAAAGAACACATACAGTTATTACTTTGTAAGGATGCATAAAACTCCAGTTCAGTAAATTTATGGAATATATACTGCAGCAACTACTTTATAGTCATTTATTAAGTAACTGACTTATTTCTTCCCTGCGGGAACTTGTAATTATGCTGAAATAAAAATGTAACTTAACAGCGTTAAAAAGAACTCAGGAATCCAGTCCAAAATGCTTTAGTTTGACATGTGATCAAAATTCAAACTAAATTTCATAGAGTAAACTAATACATGATAGCATCCATGCAAAAGATCAACGGCAGAACAGGGGCTCTTAAGGCAGACTGCATTAAAAAGGAATTAATCATCTCTCTCAATTTAAATTTGGGATAATAATTCTCTTCAGAAGCCTCCATAGAATAGTGCATCCATCCCCTCACTTATGTGTAGAGACGTATCCTAAGGCTCTGGCAACAACATTCAGGTCAACAGCATCAAAAATTTCACAGCTAGTTTTAAAACTTGTTTTTCACTTTACGTTACAGCAAGTTAGTTAATATTAAATTATTGCAACGTGCAGATTAATAGTCAGAAAAGGTTTTTGAAATTTACATAATGATAAATGAGAACTATATTTGATTACTAATTACTGTTGACTAATTTCCTGTCTGGACTTTTCCCCCTTCATTGTTAAAAGTCATTATATGTCTGGGTGCCAGTCAGTGGAAGCACACAGACACCTGGCCTATTCATTCAGCACCAGCCCATCAAGTAGAGAATTCAGCACCACGGACAGTGACCTGTGTTACTATGACATCAGGTCATTGGCTCTAAATATTTTTCTAGAAATAACTAAATGGCTCTATTGTAGAAATTTCCAGCCAGAGACTGGGTTCCTATATGAAGAGAATATTATTATTCAGACAAAGAAAATAAACTACAGAAAACTAGCTCTGC
Organism: Brienomyrus brachyistius; assembly: GCF_023856365.1. NCBI lineage: Eukaryota > Metazoa > Chordata > Actinopteri > Osteoglossiformes > Mormyridae > Brienomyrus > Brienomyrus brachyistius. The sequence continues at coordinate 99,672 of NW_026042442.1, read as the reverse complement.
ATGTCATCTCCCCTTTACTCCTTAAGCAGGGCACACGCACATCAACAAGTACCAATGCAGCAAATACAGATGAACAATTTCACAGCTTCAGAAGAAGTCAGATTTCTGTGTAATTCAGAGATTGTCAAAGACTTCTGATAGAACATTTTCTGCACTTGAGTCTAATTTCAAGATAAATTGCACCTGGGTCTATTAAAACAAGGTGATGCTGCCTGACCTACCAACCAAGGCTGGGGAGGAAACGTAGGAATACAAGGAAAGCAAGGAAGAAAAGCAGCCACCCTATCTCATGGTCACGGACACAAACATCAGGGAGTGTTATGAAGAAGACACCACACTTAGGACCATTGGTTTTACGCAGTGAATTACACCAGAGAGAGTTTTTACATTCTAGCTGTGTTATGTAACATTCCTCAGCCTTCAGCTTTTTTCCCCACACAATGCAGGACATGCAGGGGTGCCAAACAAAACAGTGGAGCTGCAGTGTAGCCAATTATTTCTTTCAGTAGTTTTAAGATGGTTTGTGAGGTTGTGTGTTAGAGATGGCGGTGAGCAACACTGAGGCATCTCAGGGAACCATGTTGCCCATATTAAAAAACATGCACGCATGCAACTCAGGCAATCCAGCATTTCTTATTTCAGTTACGTATGACACTGCATGTTGCGGTTTTACATGTTCACTACAAGTCAGTGGTTTTTTCCTTGTATGATTATGGCCACATTCACACCAAAAACACACTAGACATACTGTACAAGGCACTCAAGGGAAAAATTCTCAGAACACAAAGTGAATGTATCAACCGAAGAAGGATTTTTCCTTTTCGGAATATTCATTTTTTTCCATGTGGAACCACTGTCCATGATTCAATTGAGTGCATTCAAAGAATGATACATCAAAACTAATAGTGACAAAATATTCATTTAATATGCATTGTACATGAATGTAGGACTTAGATGTTGATGAATTTCTCATCAGTGAAGGGCATATACACTTAAGGGGTATTATGAAAAAAAAAGTTGAGAACCCAGAAGTAACTATCCGATTAAAGATGTAATCTGGTACATGTGCAGACCAGTGATGGATATGTAAATGATTCAAATTGCAAGGAGTTGGCATGTTTAATCACCAGACACAGGATGCCTCGTAGTCACATTAGACAGTGTTAACGGCACTTGACGGAGTTTGATAGGGTTGCATTGCGGGTTTACATGAAGCCAGGTGGTCATGTGCTGCAATTGCATGTGGGCCATGCGGATATCACAGTGGCCTGATATTGAAACCAATGGGCACGTGAGGCATCCACACACGTCGTGAAGTTTCTGGTCATCCAAGACAGACCACGCCAAGGAAGGATCGTCGGATTGTGCTCCAAGCATCACAGATCCCCATGACACCTGCGCCTGATATATGGACACAGCTACTGGACTCTCTACAACACCCTATATCATCGTGTCGCGATGACTGGCATCAGCTGGACTACGGGTTCACGTCCCATGCATAGGCTGCCGTTCACAATAGCACAGAAACGGTTGCGTTTGGAGTGGTGTAGTCACTGGGAGGCATGGACTGATGGACTGATGACGACTGGCGTCCTACCATGTTCAGCGATACATCTCAGTTCTGCAGTACCACAGATGACCGTCATGTGCGTATGGTGGCGCTGCAGGGAGAGGAGCAATCCTGCCAATGCTGTGGAGTGACACACCACACTCTGACGGCACAGTGGTACACCAGTGACATCCTAGTAGTATCCGGGCCCAGGGGTGTGCTATACCCTACTGACATGGGACCAGCAGTGTGACCATACCGCCAACTCCGTGGTCCGTTTGATCTGATGATTATAATCATCGCGATACAGTCACATGCCCTTTCATCACATGCAGATTTCATTTTCACAACTTAGTCTGTTGCCCTTCACTTTTTTGCCACTGAGTTTGTGTTTTGACACTAAGTTGATGGGAATTGATTATTTAAGCGTCATCTAAAGAGCTTATATTAATTGGGTAAATTGCATAAGACTCACATGGTATTTTGAAAAGATTCCCATATGCGCTGATTAGCTGGGGTTGATCCAAGCAGCTGTGCACTTTTCTCCTGTAACATAAAAGTTTGCTTTTAGGACAGAAAACAAGGTTAAGACCATATTATGTAGTTTACATCTATCAAAATAAAACCAAAGTCACTGTTACCAAAAGAGTAACCATGTGTTATCAAATTTCCTAACATTTTGCTTCATCTTACTTTGGATGCCCATGGTTAGGAGAGAAGCAGAAATCTGCTCAATCATAAGAAAGACTTTTATTGCTACAGGGAGTGAGATCTTGTTGCAGGTGACAAGGCAGGATAGAGTGTGTTTAGAAAAATAATGAAGAGGGAATGTGAGTGTGAGCTATCGTGGCATCTGTGTATAACCCAATATGGCGGCATCCTTCTGAATGTAAATAACATAGCCGGCTTAATTAGCTTAATCAAGCGTAATTGAACTAAGGAAAATTTAGCAATATACTTTCCCTGCTTGGTGTGATAAATACAGCAGCAGCTGCTGGTGGACGGGCTACAAACAGACATCAAGAAGAAATCCCACCTCACAGCCATTTACTGTACCAAACCCCTTAATGTAACTTGTAAAGATGTAGGTATTGGCGTATTCACACATTCATTTGCAGTGTCCACTTCCTGTCCAGTAAATTTGGCAGGACGGAATTTGAATAACCTATAGGTCTGACTCATGTATGCGGCTGAAGGAGTAAAGATAGAATGGGTGAAGAATCCTGTTATACAGTCCTAGTAGACCGAGAACCACCTGATTGCTACTGTAGTTGGAATCAAGGGCTGAGCTGCATGGTGGCCTGGGGGACAATCATGAAAACACAGACCCACTGATATCCTCAAAACCCACAATCAAAAGGGGAGTCAGGCACGGTGGCCAACCACTTGGCCCGTTAAGCCACATGGTGGCCCGATGAGCAGGCAAACACACTATGGGCTAAGGGGTACAAGACAGAGGAGAGAATAGGATGGCCAGTGACATGTGAACAGGACAAGGCAGGGATGGATTCTGACATAGGTACCATACTACTTTGTTTAAATATGCCCAAGTGCATAGAATGTTTTAGTGCAAGTCTTAGACAATGGTATCTCTGAATGACACCGCAGTCTGACTCTTCCTGAAGGCCCTGAGAAGTTGTTTGTATGCACTTGCTGCCTTGACACTTGCTGATGTGCGTGTGCTCTGCTTGAGCAGTAAAGGGGAGATCACATGCAGAGATGATTTTCTGTAGCTTCTCAGTCCGAGTAAAAATAAAATCTTCTCGTTATATAGGAACCAAGTCTCTGGCTGGAAATTTCTACAACAGAGCCATTTAGTCATTTATAGAAATATACAGAGCCAATGAAGGAACCAGATGTCACAGCACAGTAACACAGGTCACTGTCCGTGGAACTGAATGAATAGGATAACCGGCCAATGTGTTTGTGTGCTTACACTGATTATATGTCAGGGGGGAAAATATTTATATCATTGTTGCGATGAACGTCATTCCAGCAAGTGGTTACGTCGTTCACGCAAGTGGTCATGCGGAACCAAAGTTTACTCACCTGTGTGCACCCGAGGGGAAGGCATTAACGGACGCACCTGCTCTTTATTTTGGATAAAGTCGGCAAAACGCATTGGTAGCGCGACAAGCAAAGGGTCAAATCTACACCAAGTGCTTCTGGAACTGTGCTGCGATTGTGTACTGAAAAGTAGACTCTGAACGGACAGCCGGTAAGACCATGAACCATGCGTGTTGGACTTTGTTGCAAATGTTATTTGTAGCAAGCACTACCTGTTGCGAGTGGGGTTTATTTCTTAATGGGGTGCGCTAATGAGGCATTGAGGCGCTGGTGCTGGCTTGTAACATTATATGAGTTGTGGTATTTGACTGTATTAGGAATAAATGGTGTGCTGTAAGTGTCTTAATGACAATATGTGGAATGCTGTTTTATTGATTCAGATGTTTGCATTAATGCGGTTTAAAAGGGGGGGTTCTATTTTTAGTTTATCTAAAAGTTAAATATTAAATTGCTAAAAAGAAAAAAAAAAGTATTAAGGGTGAACTTTCCTTTTAATAATTCATATGGGCAGAAGTGTTAAACCTATTGTTCGATTGTCTAATTGGTTAGCTTTTCATTGCAATTTATTGCGTTGAGTAACTCATTTATGTGTTTCCCCAGTGGTTTGATCTTAAACTTTGATGTTTGGAGGAATTTTATTCAGAACAAGTTATGTATAATTGTGTGGAAATTTGAAGCTGAGATTGGTCATTCATTGTATATTTTGTGTGTATGTATATATATATATATATATATATATATATATATGCATTTAAAGTAAAATTTTGTGTTTGCTCATAAGATAGATTGGTGAAAGTTGGTGTTTTGTGGTTTAAGGTTTTTCACCTGTAAATGCCTGGCTTGAGGAAAGCGAAGATAAAATAAAAAGGGATAAAGAGTCCAAAAAGAAGGCCTGGTTATTCTGAGTGAAATCCAGTTATATGTTCAGTTTTGGTACATCTCTATCAAGTGAGGGGTAAAGCACAGTAAGAATTGTGATCACTTGACAATCATTGAGGGGAAAAATGTAAAAATATATACAGTAAGGACAATATAATCGTAATTTAATGTATCCCTTCTGCTCTTTAAAAAGCACAATGTCTGACTGACAAATATGTCTATTATTAGCACATTTTAATAATTTAATTAATATTAAGCAGTACACCTATTTCCTGTAATCACTCTGCGTTAAAGCAATTTTTAAAACTAGCTGTGAACTGGATGCTGTTCTGACTGTTGTTGCCATGGTGCCTTATTTACTTTCAAATCGCATTGTCCACAACCTGATCAAAGGACCAAACTTTAAAATCAGTGCAGGGTAGTGTCGCAAGTAGTGATGCTTAGGCTTTAACCTATGTCCTGGAAAGAAAGAAAATCTACAAGCAAGATATTCTTGGATAAGAACGTCAAGGTATGCAACCTCTGGCAATAAAATTTTCTGTGCACAAATCAGCTCCACAATGTCTTTTAGCTGAAGGGTCAACTGCCAATCATCATCTGTGGGCTCTTTCACCTTGTCACACATGATCACAGGAAGAAGTCTTAGAAAATTCCAGTTCTGAACAGCCTGACCATAAAGCTTTACTCCATTGGAGTTTACTGCACATGGCTTACTCAACACATCAGAGCCACTGTACTTAAATTTCTTAATGCGTCTATTCAGAATTGAATAAGTGAACCACTTTTTTTGCTTGATGAAGTACTTCAGGTAAAGGGCTAAATCATAGGAAAGGATACCCTCAAAAATGTCATGGCCTAAACAAGGTGGCAGGCCAGGCATACAAACATCGAAGTAATTCAATGAATTAAAACTCAGATATTATACCTTCAACGTTTTGTTGTTCCTCAGACTGTAAAATGCATTTGGATCTGTTTGAAAATCTGTTCGGGTTGTCCGGCAATACCTGCAGAAATATTCAGAAAAACTAAAATTTTCTGTAAATCCACCGATATTATGAGACCCCAAATTGTCCCCTGCAATGCACAAAACAGTCCCTTTAACTTTTTCCTCTGCCACCGTTATTCCATTGTCTTCCAGGTCTTTTAAGTCTGCAATGAGCCTTGAGAAAACTTTGTCATGGCCAAAGTGTTTGAAGTCTTTTTCCTGACACAGCATTACAAGTGACATGTGGTCTGTACTTGATGAGGTGGTAAATTAGCCAGAGACAAATATACAGCTACTACTTTGTGCTGCTTTTTGCTGAACCTAATGGGTTCACCGCCTCAAAAGAATCTTGATATAGAATTAGTTTTAGACATGATGGGTTTTGAGAAAAGAACTCATTGTTTTTATATACCTGACCATCACTGACATCACAAAGCACATCAGTGTATGGTACGTATGTACCCTGTGCAGCACAATTCTGCCATAAGTCTGACTCCAGTAAATGTCTCAAAGTGTCTTTCAATGGAACATAGTAGGCAAACCTCTGTGACCTTGTTTCATCCCTTCCTAAGTACAACTTTACAGGTTCTGTGTATCTAAACATCTGTTTAAAAGCCCTAGTTCTTGAAAAATTGGTTCTCATTGGTCCTTCATGACTAATGGTGAAAAGGTCAGATTCCTTCACAACATCACATATACTACCAATAACCTCATCTGTTAATTCAGTTAAGTCACTTTTCAGGAATGCACTTAATTTATTCAAAGTATATGTCTGTCCTAGTTCATGTATGCTTAGCATCTCTTCAATAATATTTTGTATAGTTGATGCTGGCAGAAGAAACTGCCCATGTAATTTCAAGTAGAAAAGAGAAATATTTCTAAGAAAAAGGTCACTGAAATTTTCTGTAAGATGGACTTCACCTTCATCAGTCTCACTAAATCTCTCTGTAGGGCCTGTAACTAACGGTTCAGTTTCAAGAAACTGAGAAACTGTCTCCTTATTAAGATCTCTTATACTGTCCACAGAACATTGTCTGTGTTTCCTGGACATGTAGGCTGTAAACGACGATCTCACAGTGAACGTATGGTCGCATCCTGTCACCGGACATGTCACAACACGTCCTTCGGCTATATGTTCCTTTAAGTGAGCTGTTAGTGATCTGACATCGCGACATTGGCGCTGGCACATAGACATATTACACGTAAACACCGTAAGGGCATTTGTAGTATCAATATATGAATCTGTGTTATGTTTACGGTAAAAATGAGCCTTAAATTCCCCATATGAACGAAACGTATTGTGGCAATCTGTAGCGCCACACTTGAACACGCATCGTGGTTCATGACGGTGAAGTTTGACATGTAAAACATGTTCCCTAAGGGTTTGCACTGATGTTCCACAGAAATAACAACTAAACATTGTAACTGCGTGAACAAACACGCACTCTATTGCTGTTTTAAACACCTAAATGCTGTTTCACATCCCGCTTGCAAATCTAAGTTTTACATGTGCTGCCAAGATACGTTCATGCGCCGTCAACACGGTACATGCTACTCGTGTTTAAAACCACACACTGCTTAACACTGCTTAAAACGATTTAATTTAACTTACCAATTTGCCCAGACACATTTATTTTATTTTATATTCCCACTAGTTTGTAGATTTTTTTTAAATGTTATGTTTGTTATTGGGTGCTTTCCACTTCATGTACCCACATACAGCGCTGGCTTAAAGCAATACATTCTGGTCCTGACGCAATGCATTGTGGTTAGATTTTTATCGTCCGCTGCATTATGTCACCATGTCACGTCGTACAAAAACCTCGCGAGAGCAAGACAGATCATCCTGCACCTCTTAAGTGTTATGTAGTTTTGCCTGAAACGCAAAAATAAAACAAAGCAATTAAAGCCGATCAGTGGCTCAAATTCTGCTGTAGCGATTGAAGAACTTTTGTCGGAAGTTGGATTCGAACCCACGCCTTACTTCGGAGAACAGAATACCCCTTACTTTGAAAGGCCATTTTCGCTGCGCAGGAGGCTTTAGACCGCTCGGCCATGGGGCAGTTTCCAGTTGAACCCTAAGGAGTAGGTTAAGTCCAGCCTTGGCTTCCAAGCTGACGTTTTTCTACATATGTGCTTGTGTATCATGGACAGTAAGAGGGGGCAGGCAAGGAGAGAATTTCTCTCTTTGGGGATCAATAGAGTGTTGTTATTATAACGTCTAAAACGTATGATGGTCTGTCGATAAATCAATAACAATATCAATGAAGTCAATGTTTATCTAAAGGAATCAGAATTCAGGAAAAGCCAGGGGCCGGACCGAGTGTAGGGGGCGTGGCCAGAGACAGCCTGCTGACTGTTCCAAATCATGGGTGCATGTTACAAGTCCGGAACATATTTTAACTTAGTACTAACTTAGCATCATATTTGATCTGATTCGACTGAATATCCCAGGTTTCCATCTCTCATGCATCTGGTGTGACGTGTTTTCAGACTCTCAGGCTGGCGCAAAGAAATCTTACGGGAATTGAACGTCTCACTCCGGTCAGCTGACCAAAGTTGGTAACCTTGGTATTGTGTGTAGGAGATTCGGTATAACTATAATTTCGTTCTCCATTTACATGCCCGTAGTGTCTTTAACCGGCTGCACAAACTGGATCCGCCTCCATTACGACACAACTTTGCCCTTATTGGCTTAAGAATTTAGTCACATACATGACGTATATCTGCTATTTCTCCCGAGAAGCAGGTAAAGCAGTGGTAACTGCTTTGTAGTTAATTTACCTGGTAAAATTAAGTTTAAATAAATGATATAAATACTGTAATAGTACTCGTGAGCTTTGTTTATTTGTTATTAGTTATTGTAATGTTGCGCTGCTTTATTTGTTTAATCGTCTAGTCTGTGGAGACATTCAAGTTAATCAAATAAGAATTGCACTGTACACTGTACATGACCATAAAAACTTTGTATCCTTGAAATAAATGTTTTTGATCTTTTCCTTGGCAGTTATCTTTTTACACAGGGCCTCTATGTACACGATAGTTTTTTTTTTCACGACTAACAGTATGGATCAGGAGTTGGTTATTGTAAAAGAAGTAATGTGCATGCAGGTGATATTTGTATAGATTTATCCACACCCTTGTAGCAGTGCTGCCATTGCAGTCAGATCTCGCAAACTAGGAGTATTAGTTGTCTTTATTTCTCTTTATTTCTTGACGCCAACCCTCTCCATTAATCCGGGCTTGGGACTGGCACCTACCTGAGCTGGCTTGCTCCCTTAAGTGGCTGGGTTAGGCTAAACTATATATATATATTTACCAAGACTACAATAAAACATCTCGAAATGTGTAGTCTAGCAAAACGCAGTTTAAAGAAGGTAGCCTACCTGGCGAAATTGCAAACAAATTAAGGGCGTTAGGCAGCCTTTCCAAACCGCTTATCCTACTGGATCGCGGGGGGTCTGGAGCCTATCCCGGAAGCAATGGGCACGAGACAGGGAACAACCCAGGATGGCGGGCCAGCCCATCGCAGGGCACACTCACACACTATTCACTCACGCATACACTCCTATGGGCAATTTAGCAACTCCAATTAGCCTCAGCATGTTTTTGGACTGTGGGGGAAACCAGAGTACCCGGAGGAAACCCCACGATGACATGGGTAGAACATGCAAACTCCACACACATGTGACCCAGGTGGAGACTCGAACCCGGGCCCTAGAGGTGTGAGGCAACAGTGCTAACCACTGCACCACCATGCTGCCCCCTAAATGGAAAACCATTAAATACAAAAGGAAAACAAAAGTGCTGTAAGACTGTATACTTATGTGTATGTTAGTAAAGGCTGTAGCTGACACAACGGACCTCACTAATTAGAAAGGGGTAATTGTACACATGTGGCATCCAGTATGTTCTTCTATAACAGTTTTAAAAAAAAAAAAAAAACTCACATTACACAAATTGGCACTATCAAAACGAGGATTATGGGGAAAATGGGGACTGTGATGGAGATTACATACACGTAGGCATGGTATTTAGTTTTTTTTAATCTGGTCACCTTCCAGAGTAATTGTAAACTAAAACCATCTTCACCCTATTTGATTCTTTATAAATGGACAATCAGTCGTGCAGTAAATGGGGGTATAGAGAGACACAGAGCTTGTCTAACAAGAAACCCTGGGAAGCTAACATTAATAGGGTGGGTATGGATAGCAAAACCATTGATACAGATTACAGATTTATATCTCACCTGAACCCTGGCGGGCTCCGTGCCAATAGGGGTTGGGATTAGGGTTAGTTAACTTAAGTAGTAATATTGATGTGTATATTCTCCTATTCTCCAGTCAGTGAATCGTGAAACGTAATGTTAATATGTTTCTATACCTATATGTTCTGCTTAAAAACCCATAAAGGCAAGCACAGTGTTTAGACATTCTGTTACTTAGACTAGTAAACACTAAGATCCTTCAGCTTTCAATTAACCTGACACAACAGTCTAAACAACAAATGTGTGCCATGTCATTTGTCATCTTTACATCTTGTATCCTTTATATGGTAATTGGATTTTCAAGGTGGAATTGCAGGTCGATCATTTTAAGGATCTAGATGTAAACCTCCCTGGTGTTGCTTTAATATTTTTTTTGCACAATTTGCTTCACACACTTCCTCCAGCAGAGAAGCTTACAATACTACACCCCACCAAATGACTGGATGATGCCTTTTTATTTAAGGTCTGGCTGTGAGCCTCGATTACCGATACACTATCTTCAGGCTCCTGCCGGGATCAGTCAGTATGGTGGACCTTTGGAGGAATGGGTACAAAACCATCAGGAAAGTTTGCAGGTGCTTCAAGAGTATGTGAAGGCTTAGTTGGAGGAACAAGCCACACCACGAAATCGGAAACACAATGAGTTGGTTAATGATTAGGGGTTTGATGAAGGTCAGCTGGTGTGTTTGCGGAACCATGTTCGAGGTAAAATACAGGATCATTGGGATGCCTGTTTGTATATGGTAGTTCGGTGTCCCCAAGATCAGGGTGCAGTTTACTCTGCAACTCCAATGGAGGGGGACGGGGTTGTCCGTCAAGTTCACCGAACAGAGTTGCGTCCAGTACCACAGGGGGTTGTTATGTCAGGGGAAGATGTTCTGGTAATGTCTCCTGAGTCTGGGTTGCCCACAGGGGCAACAGAAATGGAATCGGATGAGGACTCTGTGATTTTACGGGGACAGGGCTGGTGGGAGGGGTCGCAATAGAGCATCCACAAGTAGGCCTCGTATAATGGAGGAGGTTATGTCCCCCCCGAGGTGTAGAGACCAGTTAAACGTTCGGTGAGGTCCACCACTGGTCATCATACCAACCCTTATAAGTTACCACGGTCAGTGAATGATCGTTCGGTTGGGGAGGAAGACCAGTGGTTGGGGATAGAATTCTTAGCTGTGATCGTTGGGTCATCAATTTCATTTTGGGGGATGGATTGTAGCCAGGCAATTATAGGCAGGTATAGGAACTGCAGTTCGGACTGGAGGCATAGCCGGGGCGAGATGGCTGTGCATGTTCCGATGGTAGGGCATATTGGCAAAGGAGCAGGCACGGGAAAGACAGGCAGGGTCCTGATAGATTTGGTGGAGCATCGGCGGGCATATTGAATTTGCAGTGTAGCAGCCTTTCTGTTTGCTTGTTTCAGGGGGTGAACAATCTTATCCGCAAAGGGCCGGTGTGTATGCAGGTTTTCGCTGCAACTCCCTAATTAGATTTCTAATTAGAGGACTGATTAGCTGAAGAGTCCTCATACCTGGTTTTGAAGAGCTGACCTAAAGGTTACCCCAAAAACCTGTTTTTTTTTGTTTGAATGGGGCAGTGAGTCATGGGGTAAACTACTGTTCTTTAGGGGTTTTCAAGGTGGAATTACGGGTCGATAATTTTAAGGATCAGGTTGTAAACCTCCCTGGTGTTGCTTTAATATGTTTTATCTGAGGTTGTATCGTGTATTATCAAGCCAGCCGGCTTAGTGGCCTCGGGAGCGGGGTTTAGTGGGAGCAGCTGGCTAGTTTTATTTTCTTTTTTGTTTGTGTCTTTTTCTTTGTTGTATGTATATTTTGGGTTCATTATTAGGCAGGCTGGGGCCTTTTGGCACCTGTAGTCTGGGTGCTGGATTGCCCATAGGGGTCTTTTTTATTGCTGTGATTTGCTGTGTCATTCACTAGTGTGATTTGTGCTGGATGTGTTTTTAAGGTTGTGCTGTGGCGTGTACCTGAGCAAACTTTGGGCAACCTGTTCTCTTGTTGGCTTTATTGACAAAGGGTGGATTAGTCTAATTACGGCCTGCTACAAATAGCTGCATATAACGTATAAAAAAAATCACCTTATGGGTGCTCCGTAGGGTAGCAAGATCTTGAGTTTTTTTACAGTACTCGGGTACGTTTTAAAATTTTCGACCAATCAGCAAACATTATTCTGACAGCATAGCTGGGAAACCAATGAAAAGTGAGTGCAACGTTCTAGAACTTGACTTCGGGTTGACGCTCCCTATAAAAGAGCTGGGTACTGCTTCAAGGCGTTCAGTTGGCGGTACCTCCTGATAGAGTAGCACTGTACGGCTCTTGTTCCGTAAAACAACATCAAAAGGATGAAAAAAAAAAACAATATTTAAAGAAGACGAAAAAAATCAATTTTTAAAGAAGACGAAAAAAACATCGTCTAAAAAAATAAGCCAAAAAAATAATATCCGAAGAAGGAAAAACATGCAAAGTAAAAAAAACAAACAAAAATAAAAAACAATATCCAAAGAAGAAGGAAAAAAACATCCAAAGGGAGAAAAGAAGAACTGAAGGGCAAACGAGGTAGGAGGAAATACAAATTTCGTTTCAGCACCGTTGGAGTGCCAAGCCGTGAAAAGCATTTGGCCAGAAGACAAGGTAAGTGTTGTACCTGTTATTTTAAAACAGCGCTTTTCAAAATGCTGCTTTATAATCGTTTGAGATCGTTAGCCAGTGTGACAGCTGAAGGCTTTTTGAGTTTACCAACATAAAGTTTTATTTCTGTATTAGGACATTGTCAGGAACAATGATGTGTTCATCGCTATGATGTGGTCAAAAAGCGATGCATTGAATCTTAGAAACATTTGTGATTTTTCAAACGATGCTTTTCCTTTTATTTAATCAGTAAAATTTCCATCGGTTTTATATAGTGCCCCTTGAAATATGTCTTTAGCTCATTTTCCGGGCATTTTACTAGAATGCATCCTGAGAAATACACAAGCTCTGCTGCATTTCCGTGCCTCGATGTTTAGTGCCGAGTATAATTGTTGCAGTTGCCTTTTATATATTCCATGAGACCTGTTGGTACCAAGAGAAGTGTGAGACTGTCAGGGTGAATTTATCATACAATCGCACGCATAAATACCTGAGGGTTGCCAGTCCTTTGCGTTGTTACAGGAGGACTAGAGCTGACGAGTGTGTTTCTACACACTATCAAGGGCATTGTAGTACAGTTTTCTCAGGTGGGAGAATGCTGCCGATCTCCTATTTGACAATACAGCCCTTGATATATTAGAATATTACAGAACTAGAAGCCTTTTGCAAGGAAGAATGTGAGAAAATCCCAAGTACAAGAACTGAAAGCCTTTCAGCTGGCTATAAGAAGCGCTTGTAAGCTGTGATATCTGGCAGAGGAGGTGTTACTAAGTACTGATTACGTAGGGTGCCCAAACTTTTGCAGAGTGCCATAATAATGTTTTTATTTTGTAATTTTGTTCAATTTATGGCATAAAAAGTAACTATTCATCAATGTTTGCTGAAAATATTGTGTATTTTCCCCCCAGTTCCTAAAGAGACTGTATTAACTGATATTGTTGCTTTTGTAATTGAAAAGATGTTATTTGTCAAGGGGTGCCAAACCTTTGCATAAGACTGTACACAGTGTGTGTATGTGTTTATGTGAGTGTGTGTCTGTGTGTGTGTTTATATATATATATATGTGTGTGTGTGTGTATATATTTCTGTATATGCATGTGTATATATATATTTATATATAGTTCACACACATTCAAACTTATTTGAATACACATTCAAAATAATTTTTATTATTATTATTTTCGTTTTTTTTTTTTTTTGTGTTTTAAAATGTTTTATTTTTGCAATGGAAATAAAAATAAAGCAGTTCTCCATAAAGGAGGGATGGTGGATGGAATATATATATACATATATATAAAATAATTGTCACACAACCTGGGTGACATGCCTTGCCTGCTCACCCAGTTTTAGTGCACCTTAGTTATTCATAATGACCATCTAGTCTCGATACACCCATGAATATATATGTATATATATATATATATATATATAGTTTTTCTGTTTTTTTTTTGCAATAGACAATAAAAATAACGCAGTTCTCCGTAAAGGAGGGATGGTGGATGGAATATATATATACATATATATATATAAAATAATTGTCACACAACCTGGGTGACATGCCTTGCCTGCTCACCCAATTTTAGTGCACCTTAGTTATCCATACTGACCATCTAGTCTCGACACACCCATATATATATATATATATATATGTATATATATATATAGATATTTTTTCTTTTTCTTGTGTTTTTTTTTTCGCAATGGATATTAATAATAAAGCAGTCCTCCGTAAAGGAGGGGTGGTGGAGGGAATATATATATACATTTATATAAAATAATTGTCACACAACTGGGGTGACATGCCTTGCCTGCTCACCCAATTTTAGTGCACCTTAGTTATCCATAATGACCATCTAGTCTCGATACACCCATAAATATATATGTATATATATATATATATATATATATATATAGTTTTTTTTTTTTTTTTTGCAATAGACAATAAAAATAACGCAGTTCTCCATAAAGGAGGGATGGTGGATGGAATATATATATACATATATATAAAATAATTGTCACACAACCTGGGTGACATGCCTTGCCTGCTCACCCAATTTTAGTGCACCTTAGTTATCCATACTGACCATCTAGTCTCGACACACCCATATATATATATATATATATATATATATATATATGTATATATATAGATATTTTTTCTTTTTCTTGTGTTTTTTTTTCGCAATGGATATTAATAATAAAGCAGTCCTCCGTAAAGGAGGGGTGGTGGAGGGAATATATATATACATTTATATAAAATAATTGTCACACAACCTGGGTGACATGCCTTGCCTGCTCACCCAATTTTAGTGCAACTTAGTTATCCATAATGACCAACTAGTCTCGATACACCCATAAATATATATGTGTGTATATATATATATAGTTTTTTTGTGTTATTTTTTTGCAATAGACAATAAAAATAACGCAGTTCTCCATAAAGGAGGGATGGTGGATGGAATATATATATACATATATATAAAATAATTAATGTCACACAACCTGGGTGACATGCCTTGCCTGCTCACCCAATTTGAATGCACCTTAGTTATCCATAATGACCATCTAGTCTCGATACACCCATAAATATATATGTATATATATAGTTTTTTTTTTTCGCAATGGACAATAAAAATAACGCAGTTCTCCGTAAAGGAGGGATGGTGGATGGAATATATATATACATACATATAAAATAATTGTCACACAACCGGGGTGACATGCCTTGCCTGCTCACCCAATTTTAGTGCACCTTAGTTATTCATAATGACCATCTAGTCTCGATACACCCATAAATATATATGTATATATGTATTGTTTTTTTTTTTTTTTTTTTTGCAATAGACAATAAAAATAACGCAGTTCTCCATAAAAGAGGGATGGTGGATGGAATATATATATACATATATATAAAATAATTGTCACACAACCTGGGTGACATGCCTTGCCTGCTCACCCAATTTTAGTGCACCTTAGTTATCCATAATGACCATCTAGTCTCGATACACCCATATATATATATATATATATATATATATATATATATATATATATATATATATATATATATATATATATATATATATATATATATATATATATATATATAGTTTTTTTTTTCTTCGTAATGGACAATAAAAATAACGCAGTTCTCCGTAAAGGAGGGATGGTGGATGGAATATATATATACATATATATAAAATAATTGTCACACAACCTGGGTGACATGCCTTGCCTGCTCACCCAATTTTAGTGCACCTTAGTTATCCATACTGACCATCTAGTCTCGACACACCCATATACACACCCGAAGCTCTGATCTCAGATCAGTTCCATGCCTCCAGAATCTAATGTTACCCTCAAGGAAGAAGGGAAGCTATGATGAGTAAAAAAAAAGGTTATTAGAGTGTCCTGTCAGCGTTGGGCTTCTTCGGCCTCCGCCATTGATTTTTCGGTTTCAGGATGGAAAGTACAAGGTGGCTCTGTGTTGATGAATAATCCAGGAAAAAAATGCCACAAAGGCATGGAGTCACACCAGTGGAGTCTTATCCTTGCAATAAAGACCCCTGTATGACCTTTGCTGAATATTTCCAGTTTAGTGGAGCTGATCTGTGAGTAATGCAGTTATGCAGCAGTTTCTGATGGTTTCCGGTTTTGCAGGTGGTGTCCTTTTCAGCTTGGAGGAGGGAGCCTCCTTCTGGAACCAGATGTTGACCTGGAGAATCGTGAGTGACGTTTCCGATTAGCATACCTGATCTCCTTGCCCCGCCACGGGGCTCTGGTGAAATGTAACTATTCAGTGACCCGTATCTTTCAGTTCTTCGCTTCCATGATCTCGACCTTCACCTTGAACTTCTTCATGAGTATCTACCACAACAAGCCGGGAGATTTTAGTAACCCAGGTCTCATCAACTTTGGACGCTTTGACAACGATGTAAGTTTCCCATTTCTGTCGGTGTTGTGATGTAGATTGTCCTTTTTAAAAGTCTGTAGATGGAATCTTGAAAATCAAAATATTGGGCATCGGTAATTGATCTGGTTGTCTTGGCCAATGGTATGCTGTCCGCAAGTCAAGTAGCTCTTGGGAGATGTCGGCCGTTACCCTCTGACATTGGTTTCCTGCCTCCCGTTAGTCAGTGGGGAAAATGTGATGTTTATGGATGTCTGGACAACTTAGAGTGGAGAGCATTTTATAATCATTACCTCGTTTGGGAAAGGCGAAAGAAGACGGTATAATTTTGACCAAAATCCAGAATGAGACCAAGTTCACACTGTTCCCGAACATGTTTTGGTCTTTCCTGTCCGTGCCGTTCAAGAAGGGGCTGATCTGTGAACTTTATGGGGAAACAAGGGTGAGAGAGAAAAGGATGAGCTGTTATTTCCAGAAAGGGCTCGACTCGGTACCCTGTCACATGAGCAGTGATGTATTTTTACCTGCCTTCTGGTCACATGGGTTGGAAAGGAAACCATGAAACGTTTGTTGGGGGACTTGGACACAGCCCCCACCCCGCAGCGCATGACTTTCCTGGGAGGCCCCCTGGGCTGGAAATATAGTCATCACCTCGGTGGACATGAGTACCGCGCTGTTTTAGTTGGGCCTCCTGGTTTAGGTAGGCATGTTAGCCATGGTTGTGGATGTTTCTCGTTACAAGAGAGGCACCTGTAGCAGTTTACATGGTATGCAGATACGGTTGTTTATTTTATTTTTTTTAAACGCAGCAGAATTTTTCCCGCCTTCGGTGCCTGAAGTTTTTGAAACGTTTGCCCCGGATGCCCACTGTATGCTTCCTGTAGGATCACAACACGTTCACCATTTTTTTAAAAATTATACACTACTGTGCAAAAGTCTTAGGCAGGCAAAGAAAATGATATTTAGATTATCCTCGTGTTGGTGTAAAACTATGATATTATGCCTGTGAAAGTGTGTCAACTTCGCCATTTCAGAACCTCTGCTAAAATCATCCTAGTATTTGCAGCGACCGTCCAATGCAGCCATGTGTTTTTTTTGACTTGGCCACCAGCACACCTCATACAGCTAGTCAGTCTCTCACTGACTTTTTAAGCCAGTATATTTAACTTTTTTTAATTCAGCTGTTGGTGAAATTTAACAAAATCATGGAACGGCTGAGGTGCCCCTGAGGAGAAGTTTGGGAACTGAAGCGGTGTTCATCTAGCCATCCAACTAGATATCAGTAACTTTTTAGAAAATAGAAGAAATTACTCTATATATATATATATATATATATAAAATAAAATTAAATAAAAAAAAAAGAGGCAAACAAGAGGTGCCCCCATGTGTGTAGTCCTGTAGGGTGTGATGTTGTCATTTGCATGTTTGACTGGAGGATTCTGGGTATTGATTTTTTTTTCTTTTTTTTTACCCCCCCCCCTCAGAGCACGGAGTACTACCTGTATGAGATTCCTCTGTTTATCGTCATGGGAGCCTTCGGTGAGAGAGAGAGAGAGAGAGGGAGCGTCTTATTGTGGAAACCCAAACCTTGCTCTTTTACATCTTAACGGACTGGTTCTGTTTCTGGTTTTCTCATGCCGGGCCCATGTCTCTTTCCCCCCCGCAGGTGGATTGCTGGGAGCACTGTTCAACGTCCTGAACTACTGGCTCACCATCCTCAGGATCAGGTGTGCCTGTGTGCGTGTGCCTGTGTGCGTGTGTGTGCCTGTGTGTGTGTGTGTGTGTGCGTACTTCTGTGCGCATGTGTGCCTGTGTGTGTGTGTGTGTGTGCGTACCTCTGCCTGTGTGTGTGCACGTAAGTGAGGCCTGTTTGGTTTTTACTGTGTCACGCCTGTCTGAAACTTAGGCATCTTAACACTTGAAATTAAATAATTAAATAAATATATCCCGAGACTGTGGGGCTGACCTTGAAACTGCCCCACACTGGTTTGATGCAAATGAAAGTTGTCCCACAACAAAATCATTAGCTGAGCCACCATGCCCCCCCCCCCCCCCCCCCCCCCATCCCCAGGTATATCCACCGGCCCTGCCTGCAGGTGATCGAGGCCATACTGGTTGCTGCCGTGACGGCCACTGTGTTCTTCACTATGATCTACTTCTCCAACGACTGCCAGCCCCTGGGGGAGGATCAGCTGGAGGAATACCCCTTGCAGGTAAGGCAGCTGGAGGTGGGCTCTCTGTGATTTCATTGGCTGAACAGCTGAGAGGGTGTGTATCCTGTCCTCAGGCCTGAACCTCCACTTATCCCTCTCACAGCTGTTCTGTGCTGATGGCGAGTACAATTCCATGGCCACGATCGTCTTCAACACCCCGGAGAGGAGTGTCCGCAGCCTGTTCCACAGCCCCGCAGGTCCGTGGAGTTTCCAGCACGTGTTTCAGGGCAGGATGGGTCGTGACCTGAAGCCGGATTGGTCGCCCCTGTTGTGCCCTTCTTCTGGAAGAGATTATAATTACAGTCCGTTGTCCATCTTTAGAATGAACACCTGTGTTTGATATTGGTGACAGGCTGGCTAGGTCCGGGGCAGCTGTTTGAACAGTCAGACTCGTCTGCCACCTCTGTCGTGTCGTAGGTTTGTTTACGGGCCGCTTCTGGCTGATTGTTTTCCCAGACAGACAGCTAAACCCATACACACAATCCTCCTCAATTATTCAAGGCTTCCCTCATTTGGGATGGGGGGACTGTCACCCTGCCTGGGGAGAACAGGAGCGCTTCTCAAGTGCCCTGACGAATGCCACCGTAGGCAAGTTCGAACGGCACTAAACTGTGTTCATCCATGCCCTCTAGTGGATGAAAGACATACCAAAGTAACATGGCTTGGTCTTGATCGGCTCCAAATTGCACTTTACACCAGGTAGAAAAATGGAAATGATCATATGAAAAATGCCATTCATCATGAAATAATTTCTGTACACCTGTATCCTCATTACAAGGGTGAATCAAGTAAAACTAGCTGGTTTCGCTAGATTAGCGTTCTTGGGGATCAACTACATGATCAACATTTTAGCAAAAACGTGGGAAACACTGACTTAGGTGATGAATTCCACCACCACCACCCCCCCCCCCCCCCCGGCAGGTTCCTACAATCCCGTGACCCTGGGAATCTTCACCATCACCTACTTCTTCCTGGCCTGCTGGACATACGGCCTGACTGTGTCCGCCGGGGTCTTCATCCCCTCGCTGCTCATCGGCGCCGCCTGGGGGCGGCTCTTTGGCATTTTGCTGGCCTCCATTACGCCGCACAATTCCATACAGGTACATCAGGACGGGTCGCCGTTCCTGGGGAAGCGCCGTATAGCCGGTGAGGCGGCGTGGTCCGCTGGCGGAGGAGGGGCCGTCACGATAGCAGAACTCTTCCCTCAGCAGAGAGAAACCTCACAGTGGCGACGTTTTCCACTGACCTTGATTTTTTTGCACATTTTGAAGAAGCAAAACTGAAAATCCGTTAATGGGTACGATTATATTTCAGGAGGACAAGCCCTCAAACGCTTTCAGTTTGATTGAAGTGGTTTTTGTGGCGATTCGCAAAACTGAAATGGAAGCCGATTTTGCGAACTTGTTGCTGTGTAGGACACGATGACTTGGTTCTAGAGCTCGTATCTCATGAAAAGCTCAATCCATGTTGAGGCACGGAATCATAAATTGCAGGTGTTGTTTCCATGATGTTACTTAATGGAAACACCCTTTATGCAATTTCACTTTGTCAACAAATTTGCTTGTTTGTGCAGAACTTTAATGGAAACGCTGCAGGTTTTGATATATTAAGGAAATTGAACGGGGTCTTTAGAAGTCAGAGGGCCTCCTTCAACACCCGCTTTAGATTGATTTCCTCTTTGTTGTCCAATCAGATTTACTCTTTAAGCAGTCACGTGACTCTTTGAAGGTGCCCTATTGGTTAGTGCTGTATCGATTTCCTGGGCCGCCCAGCGTCATGTCGGCATAGATGTAGTTTAACATAATGTTTGTTGGAAGTAAAGCCCCCTCGAAGTTTTTGAATGAGCATGTTTTATGATTTGTGGCGTTTCGTTTGACAGACCTTGGCCGACCCTGGGAAGTACGCTCTGATTGGAGCCGCCGCCCAGCTTGGTGAGTGTCCGTCCGCGGTCAGCCTGCTTTTCAGAGCTCGTCTAGAGGTGCATGGAGGCACATGAGGCTTCGGGTTTGCGTCTGTTTACGAAGGTCTTTGCCAGGTGGGATCGTGAGGATGACCCTCAGCCTGACTGTCATCATGGTGGAAGCCACCGGAAATGTCACCTACGGCCTACCCATAATGCTGGTTCTGATGACGGCGAAGATCGTGGGCGATTATTTCGTGGAGGTCAGTGTTGACGTTTCGGGTTGGAGCGGGTTGGTCCATTTGGCATTATGTGTGAGCCTGTCAGTGAGTGATGAGCTCATCGCCTTTCAGACCGTGCAGAACTTGGAATCGGGCCAGTCGTGTTTCGTTAACTGCTCCGGTCTCATGTTTGCTTTTGGTGTGGGTGGTGCAGCTAGCCACCAGTCTGACGCCATCTTTTTTTCATCTGTCCTTCCAGTGACTGATTTTGAGAACCCTTCCGTTGTTTTTGCACAGCTGTCTAACTTAAGGTGGCACATCATGCTGTGACAGCTCGTTTCGCTTCTCTGTTCCTCAATGTGCCAGCAAATCTGCTTAGAGGAAGTAAAACTTCAAGGGGTGGCAGCTTGTGAATGTTGTGCAGATGTGATCCTAAGCTCTTCTGAGTGACTCGAATTTTCCCACAGGGGCTATACGACATCCACATCAAGCTGCAGAGTGTGCCCTTCCTGCACTGGGATGCCCCAGCCACCTCCCACTCCCTGACTGCCAGGTATATTGCCCCCTACAGGATTTTCCCTGCTAATGCTTCAATGAGCCCAGTACACGCCTTTAGCAAGACATTGGTGCTTCATTCTCACTGTATATTCAGGTTTGGTGTGTCTGTCCATTCAGGGAGGTTATGAGCTCTCCAGTAACCTGCTTCAACCTGGTGGAGAAAGTGGGCACTATTGTGGATGTGCTCAGCAACACCTCGACCAATCACAACGGGTTCCCTGTAGTCTCCGGGTTGAGTGATGGCTGTGAGGTATGTCCCTCCCACTAGGGGTGATTTTGTTTTCCTGGAGATTTGTCACATGATGTACTTTGGGGCTTTGCTAATCTGAATTTTGTGCTCTTAGCCAGGGAAAATCTGTGGCTTAATCCTGCGTTCCCAGCTTATCGTGCTCCTGAAACACAAGGTGAGTGTGACCTAAGGTTCCTGCAGAGGTCAGCTGAATAAGGAGCATGTCTGTCCACACTAACACCTATCAGGGTGCTTGGTGTATATGCATGCCTGTGAATGACAGTGCAGCTGACCAATGAGGGGTTTGATTATTGAATACCTGGATGTGACTGGCAGTGCGATTGACCAATGAGGGGTCTGTTTACTGCGTACACGGTTGCGAATGTCAGTGCAGCAAGCCAATGAGAAGTGTGCTCATCCACGTTGTGACCGGTGTACTCTTTTCAACCAGGTGTTTGTGGAACGGGCTCGTTCTCGTCTCAATCTGCGCAAACTGCAGCTGAAGGACTTCCGGGATGCCTACCCTCGCTTCCCTCCGATCCAGTCCATCCATGTGTCCCAAGACGAGAGGGAGTGCATGATGGACCTGACGGAGTTCATGAATCCCACCCCCTACACTGTCACGCAGGTACTAGTCTCAGTCTCAGCCTTGGTCTTGGTCCTTGAGAACCAGAGACACATTTGACTAAACAGTCATGTTCTGCGACTGTGTTCTTCTGCCTCTTTTTCAGGAGACGTCGCTTCCTCGTGTCTTCAAGCTGTTCAGGGCCCTTGGTCTGCGGCACCTCATTGTGGTGGACAGTGACAACCAGGTGCGTCTGCCTTGCGAGGTCCTCAGGCCTTCGTCATCTCCAGCACATATCTCCATTCTCATTGTAAAATTCGAAAATTACTGCATCGGTTTTCAGCCAGTGGCCGTTGGGCATCCATCTAGATCAAGGTTATCACCCTGGTTTCCTGTGCTACTCCCACCCCTCCCTCATAACATAACCAGCTATCTATGCCCTGTTCTACGTACCAATCATTTTCCCGGTGCCCAGGTGGTGGGACTGGTGACGCGGAAGGACCTGGCCCGTTACCACCTGGGCAAAGACGGCCTGGAGGAGCTGCAGCTGGCACAGACGTGATGCGTGGAAGGCGACTGCCGCGCTGCTCACCAGGCCAACCCCCCCTGCCCCCAGTCAGCCCCCGCCAGAACCCGCACCGGTCGTGCATTTCAGCAAAGTCCGGAACCCGGGATGCCAATGACTGACTTTCTGGTTTCGTTCACCGAGGGTTGGTTGTGATGGGGGAGGGGATCGATTCCATGTGTGTTTTGCGACTTTTTGTTGCCCCCTCCCAGTTTGCACATAAAATAATTTATCCGTTATGTTTTTAAAGCACTTCAGAGAGAGAGTGAGTGTGTGTGTGTGTGTGTGTGTGTGTGTGTGTGTGTGTGTGTGTGTGTGTGTGTGTGTGTGTGTGGTTCTACACACACTTGGGTGTCAGTCCCGCTCTGTGGTCATTTGCAAAGCTTTGGTAGCATTGTGATATACATTAGTGTAAATGTGTAAAAAGCATTTCAAGCTGTGTGTGTGAGAGAGAGAGAGAGAGAGAGAGAGAGAGAGAGATTAGCCAGGCCAATAACGTTCCTCTTTTACTCAGAGTTTTTTGAGTGTGGTCTATTGACAGAGGGTACCACAGTTTTCTTGTGACTTTAGTTTTACTTTAGGGGAAGTTAATTTTCCTCTCCCAGATAATTGTCTTGCACATTGTACCATTAACCAATGCCTCCCACCCCTCCCATGCCAGTGTAGGTAAGACCAACCCTGCCCCCCCCCCCCCCCCCCCCCGGAAAAACCCTGACTCGCTTTGACCTTTTTCTCTCATGCTGGATGCTAGCGGTTTTTAACATACAGTGTTTTTTCTCGTGAATTCGCCCATTGGCTGACTGCCACACTGCCTGCGTCCTCCCCCACCCACGCCAGTATGTGACAGTATGTATCCCCCCCACCCCGGGTGATTCTCCAGGTCCTGTGTTTTTGATGGCGATTTGTCTCTTGTTGCGCCGTACAGCCTCTAGGTGGCAGAAACCCTGGTTTCTGATATATACCTGAATAAATTATGCAAATCGGGGTCAGGTTTACATGGGTCGGGTGCCAAACAATGCCAGTAGTGTGTGTGTGTGTGTGTGGGGGGGTGACTTCACAGGTGCTCTCCTGAAAATGTGTGTATATCATTGTTTTTAAATGGCACTTACTGAAAGCAGAGTGGGGTTCAGGGCAGCTTAATGATTTGCAAGGTGACCATGGGTCGTGTTTGGCCAAGGGGGCGCTAGTGTGTTGAGGAAAGGAACTTATTCTGGTCTTTGCAGGCTGTGCTAGAAACCCAAACCCACCCCCATGGCTGTATGTGGCTCCGCACTTTAAATGCTTCTTACCCCACCTCGTTTCCCATCTGCGCCCTACAACTTACAAATCCTTGCAATGTCACGTGCAAGGGGGCCCCCTACTGGCCAAGCAAGGCCCTACAGTCGCTGGTGCCCTTGGGGGTCCAGCCGTACAGTTTTTGCCAACAGCAGAGTTTACACTTTGACTAGTTATGTGCTGTTTAGTTATTTTGTTTTTAATTAAGGTGAACTTGCCTAAGTGACCCTGATCAGTTAAATAGGGTTTTTACCCACCCAACAAGCCTATCGAAAATGGACATACCAGTTAAACGGTAAACGATGTGAATCCCTTATCAGATTTTGATTTTATTCTGAATATTAAATGTCGTGTTTTAACTCAACCTTAAATAAATTAAAGTATCTCCATTTTAAAGAGCACTGTGACTGGATGAGAGAATTGTTTCGGCGTTGGCAAGTACCACCTTAGCGTACATTTATAGAAACGGCTGAAATATACTGGATAATTTTGCATAATTTTTATTTTGCCAAGCTTGATTTTCTTCTGTGATTTCTGAAATCTAATAAAGGTTTTGATGCATATGCCTATTTGTATTGCACGAGTCAGTCATGCTGTTTAATAAGAATCATTTGTATTTATACAAACAATGATAAAAAAATTATTGTATTAAATGGCGTGTTTGATGATACTGCTGGTGACTCCGTGGCACTCTTTGAGCAACGTGTCCGTATCCTAATTTTCTACCTTCTGACACACAAATTCTCAGACTAAATGAGATTACTGCAGTCCCGTTGCCGGGGTAATGCAATTGTTTAGGTGGATGTCGCTGAATGCATTTCAGTGGGAGGTCCAGAAAGCCTGGGACGCGATTTGACGGGGTAGAAATGAGATGAACGGTTCTGTTGTACCTTGCAGATTTGTACCTTGCAGATTTCCCTCGATTTGCTTATTAGTTGCTGGAAATCAATATTTAAAAAAAAATGTGCGTTGAACATGCCTTTCCATCCCGATCCATGAACCCAGTTTTCCCAGATATCAGCAAAACAATGAGAAATTCTATATATAAAAAAAAAAAAAATCAACATTTGATTAAGTTTTATTAATGCTTGCTTTCATGTTAAAAAATTTTGGTGCACAATTTAATTTTTTTTTTAACACACAACATTTGGTTGAAATTGTAACGTGGAACATCAAGTCTGGGGCGCAGTTAAGGGGGGGAGATTAGGACAGTAAAAAACTTGGAACATAACTGCATTGGTGTGGGTTTGTGGCCCAATATGATATGCATTCATGGGGCCCAAATTCTCTAGCAGAATCACAGCATAGATTTCTTTGTATATTTTTTAGGTTTAAAGGACTCCGGAGATTGAGATATTGTGTTTTTAAAGTTTCCTTGGACTCCCACAGTAAATTTTACAGAGCTGGGGTCTCCATAACTTTTGCTGTGCAATAAATTTTGCTGACTGGGAAAGGGGGGGGGGGTTCCCCAAGATTTTTGCCGGCTCGCCTACCCATCGGCTCACCTTGAAAATGCCCAAAATGCCACCTGGCTGTTCAGCCCTGCTATAAAGTTGCAGAAAGACACGACGTTGTACTGTGACCTTACGATGTTACAGATCCGAGAAATAGCGTACTAAGCAGCACGTGTTTCCCTGCTGTGTTAAGGTGGGCCTTAGAAACCCATAACGCACTAATGCAGCTCTGGATGGCGGGCTATGCGTCAGTAATGCTGTCAGAGAAGATTCACTCATTAGTCTGATGTGAACTTAATCAGATTATGGGTCCTTTTTAGTCGCAGAATACAACATAATCCATGGCAAATGGACATCGGTGCCGTCTTTATGATGTTATGCTGACAGTGCCTTTAATCCCACCCCCCACCCCCCACCAATCCCTTTCCC
The DNA here is from genome assembly GCF_023856365.1 of Brienomyrus brachyistius. Lineage (NCBI taxonomy): Eukaryota > Metazoa > Chordata > Actinopteri > Osteoglossiformes > Mormyridae > Brienomyrus > Brienomyrus brachyistius. The sequence continues at coordinate 73,961 of NW_026042442.1, read as the reverse complement.
AACTTCATGTTGTCTCTTAATATCTCTCTCTTTTCCTCCTCCTCCGTTGTTGTTGTTGAGAGAGATATCTCTCTCTTTTCCTCCTCCTCCGTTGTTGTTGTTGAGAGAGATTAAGAACCGCGCAGAACATCAGTTAACTCTGTGCTGCTGGAATCCTGAGGATTGCCTTGATGGGTAGTGTAGGAGTTGAAGGATTTGCGTAGTCAGATTTAATTTTTTAAAAAGGAAATCTATTAAAAAGTAACATGCAAAGTAGTTTATTATTATTATTTTTTTTTTTTTTTACATAAGAATTTCAAGAGAAACTGAGAGCCTCGTTTTAATGGGCTTGTCTGGTAAAGTTAGTTTGACACTTGTACTGCATGTATTATTAAACATTTATCTATCCATCCATCCATCCATCCCGGCTCCGTCAACATGCAAACTTCAGTAATTCAAAACACTTAGTATTGAGCTTCCATTGTGAGCCTTAGCAGCCAATAAACAAACCGCCAATAATGAATATCACAGGCTTTGGTGATGGACACAGACTTCCAGACACGCCCCATATTCCTGACGCATTCCTCACCATGACCCTGTCTACTTCACATTCGCAGCCCAATATTTCATTCAAACTGGAGTTCGAAAGCTTGTTGGAGCCGAATGGACAATTTTAAAGACCAACATGGCAGAAAATTCAGTTCTGAAAGAAAGGAAGTTTCGATTTTTAATGAACTTATGAGATGCAGCAGAGATTCATCTTACCCTCAGTAATCTTTAGTTATAGCTTTCAGGGACTGGGATATAGATAATTTAGAAATGTGCTGCTTTTTAAAACACTAAGTAGGATTCCAATACTTTTCCAAGACACGGTATAATAGTATAATGTATTGTTGGTGCGCTGTGGGAGGGAGGTGCTGTCCTGGCAGGGGAGACAGGTGACTGAAACCTTTTGTAGCGATTTGTTCCGCCTGTCTGTTGGGCAGAATTTAGTTTGCTCTCTTTGTGCTTCCAGTAAATCTAGGTCCCGTTCCCATCATACCAGCAAGTCCGTGCAGGGTGGATCTCTGGCTAATCTCTTTTGTTGTTTGATTCCCTCCACGGAGGAAAAAAAAAAGAACTCGAGGTCACCTGCGGTTCCGAACCACATCTCCAGCAGGTCAGTGATCTCAGAGTAGCACATGCCGTTTATAAGCCAAAAGAAAAATGGTTGAAAAGTACGACACCTGTGTTATTCTATTTTGGTATTTAAGTGACAGAATTCCACTAAAGGTGAATTAAAAACTTGCTTAATTTATTGAGAAATGCTGAAGAAGTAAATGAACAAAGGATGAGAGAAGCTGCTGGAATCTGAAGCAGACATGATGCAGGTTCGAAACTGCACAGTTTTGATCTGGAATATGGGACACAATCCACATTATAAGCACTGAGCTAAATGCCAAGTTTTAAATGGCTATTTATCTATTACAACCATTGTTTCAGTGAAAGTTGTATGCAGATGTTTATTACTTAGTAATAAGGCAATATTTGGCTCAACTATGGTTTGTCTGTTACTAATGAAATAAACTTTTCCTATATATAGAGACACAGGACTTTTCTCACTTCTGATCTAAACCATAATTTAGTCTGTTCTTATTTAACATGACACTATAATAAAAATACATCCGAAGTTAAAAATCCTGGAAGACTGCGTCAAATAGAGCAGCAGAGCACCGCCCCCAAACAGCCTCTGTGGGGCAGCAGTGAGCTCAGAGTGCATCCCCCCCCCCAGGAGGCAGTGTTAGGAAGAGCAGGCTGCTGTGGGACTTGCTGGTGACCCCAGGGACTTGGTCTTGCCGTTGTCCTCTAAGGCCTGGGCGAAAAGGGCAGGGTTACGGCTGGAGTGCCGCTGGCGTCTCACAAAGGGAAAGACACTGGGGCATGATGGGAAGGAGAACATGTTAGCGTTCCGCTAACACTTGTGGCACTGCCTTTTCTAAGTCAGCCATGTTGGAAAATCCTTGACTACCGTGGAATTACAAACAGAAACTGGAGAGCATCACAGGGGACGCAAAAGCAATTAACATTACAGAACTCTGTGTAGTCTTAGTGACGAAGCTAAGCTGAAGCCAGCAGTTCACACTAAGCCCAAAAATCCCTGGAATTAATCGTTAACAACCCCAGAAACAGAACCTGTGTGTATCCCACACCAATATGAGTCTTATCCCCTTATATAAAATACATGGAATATATTACAGAAAGACCCCTTTTATAGAAGATAATAGTTTTACCTTTTTTTGGTCTCTTGTGGTTCTATGGCTCTAGCCAGCATGTTTTTGTAGAGATCGGACTTTAAATAGCGGGCGTAGGAGTCCTGAGGGTGAGAGGAGAGGCCGAGAGCCCGTTTTAATGAAGCTGTCATCCACTTTCATGGCTGTGCACAGTTAATGCTCCTACCTTCTTCATCAGGAAATAGATGTGCATCTGGGCGTCATCCAGGACAAAACGATGTGGGCTTTTCATGCCCTGCAGGGTCTTCTCCATGGTCTTGCTGTCCACGTTTACCCACTTGCTGGCTCCCGGGGCCAGGAACTGCCTGGGGGGAAGGAAGTGATGAGCCTGAGCTTTGCAGTCCCACTGGGAGTAAGCAAGTGCCACATCAGGGCCTGCTCTAAATTCAACTGGGATGCAAACTGTCCCACTGGGCCACAAGGTCGCACTCACTTGTAGACCTCTTCCACCTTCTGCGGGATCGTAGCGCTCTCGCCGTGCCGGATGTCCTCACAGGCCTCCCAGAAACAGAGGTTCTCCACTGTGAATGAAACAGCGCATGCATCAGCTACCTGCAGGAGGCGCTCATCACGATGCCAATATGGAGGAGAATTGCCTTTCATAGAGGGATCATGATTATTAATTTAGCAGATGCTAGATCCTATTTTTTTTTTTTTTTGAGAGGGCAGGGTCAGTCAGTCCCTGGAGTAACTGATCGACGGCCCAATAGTGAGGTCACTCAGCTGACTCTGGGATTTGAGCTGATGACCTCCTGCAATGAATCCCAATCTGCTGAGTCACACACTGCCCAAATAGGCCCGCAGTGATCAAATAATGAATATGATTCTTACTTGCTGACGATGCCTCCATGAAGCTGATCTACTTGGGCGGGGGGGTCTACATGCTGCTCACCACTGAACTCCTTCTCCAGGTACTCCCTGAACTTGCACCGTCCCAGAGGGTCCCTAAGGAGCTCCGTGAAGCCGAACCCCCATCGTTCCACCCGCAGCTTGGTGGGTGTCTCCACCCTGCACCAGGAGGCGTGGAAGTGAAGAGACGACAGTCACCTCTGGGGGTGTGGCCCTGAAGAGGCAGGATGGGGCGCGGTAACGCACACTCACATGTCGGCATTCAGCGTCCAGAGTGCCGTGTCATCTGTTATCCAGGGGTTGCTGGGGGGGCAGCCTTGCATCATGGGGTCATGGTTCAGGTACTGCTCGCTGAACTTAAGGAAGCTGAACACAGAAGACCAGCCATTCCCAGTTTTAGTCCTACTTTCTATAATCCTTGCAAGTCATCAAATATTCAGGTTCAATGCTGGCATATTCCAGCAAACTGGAGCTCGAAATGGTGACGAAATGATTATACGTCATTGAACCCTATAAGGAAATTCTCTTTTCATCTCCTCCATCTTGCTCTCCATAGGTGAGAGAAAGCTTGGTAGCAAAGGGCAGCTGCCCGTAGAGGCTCCCAGGAACCTGGGGGTTAAGGGCCTTGTTCAAGGACCCACAAGTGTGCTGAAGCCAGGCTTGAACCGGCGACCTTCTGATCAATATTAAGTAATTATTTGCAGTTAAATACAGTTCAATTCAGTTTAATAGTCAACCGGTTTCAATATTAGTTAGGCATCATTAATCCAGGATATGTGTGACTCTGAGATTTATGGTGAAAGATGGATGGGCAGATGGACGAAAGAACGAAATAACGAGGTTAGATTTTCACAAAGAGCAGTCCCCAGCATTTTTGTCAGAATTAACATGAAATAGATCCCCCCCCCCACCAATCAGAGGCACAGTATACAGAATACCCAGAGATATCCCCCAGTTAGGGACTAATGTGGACTGGTGTCGAACCAGTGGTCCCCCAGCTATGCTGGGACTGAGGCTGAATCACAGGTGTTGGGGGGGGGTAGGTGGGGGAGGCTGTTATCCAACCTTTCCAGGCAGATGGAGGACTTGACCCTCGAGCGGCCCAGGGATTTCCTGATGTGTTCAATCTGGTGTCGGGAGCCATGAAAAATCACACGGGGAATATAAGAGTCAGAAAAAAGGCACAGCATGGTACACATCCAAGCCCTGATAAGAGCCATGCTGTTGTACCTTTAAACAGAATTTGTCAATATCTGAGAGCCAACAAAAGAAAACGACAACACAGATGTAGATCCTTCCGAAGCAATTTTCTTATGACAGCATTCTTAAGAGCCCACTTAATCACCCTCTTTGGTTGTTCTTGGCAACCATCCCATCAGCTGAAATAGGTTCACTCTAAATTCTTTCAGGCTTACCTCTCTTTTGTAGTAGTCCGCGTTCTGTTCTGTAAAGAAGGAAGAAACAAAACCGTCTCTAAACATGATATAAGCCACATGTTTATGGGAGTTTTACTTGCGCAAAAATGTTCTGAGGGCACAAGGTTCATTGGTTCAGAGAGATAACCAATCAGACTGTAGAAGTGGTGGATACAGGCAACTAGAGGAGGGGGGGGGGTCAACCAATCAGATGTCTTGTTCCTGCCTCCTCTAGTTCCTTAGACCCACCTCCTCTACAATCTAATTGGTTATCTCTCTGAACCAATCATTTTTCCTTCTGCCCTCAGAACATTTTTGTGAGGGTAAAACTCCCACGAGCGAATCACATGCAAGGAATCAGACAGTAGGAATTCTGCTCACACTCAGCTCCTGGCTTTACTAAGCAGACATCCAGTCTAGAAACCATGAATAATATAGCACTATTACGAGTATGTATTGTGGGACTGCTGACGTACTTACGTTAGCATGGAAAACGAGAGCAGGAAGTGAGGAAGAAGTGAGACAGAAAGATGAGCACAACGAAGTGCTGTCACACTCACACACGAGCTTCCCTCGGATGCCCTCCCACCAAAAACACTGATTATCACTTCACTTCCTTGGGTAATTTGGGGGCCCAAGGCAACAGCCTATTCTGCCTATAGCTGCCATATATATATAGATATTAATATACATATTTTTTCTTCATGACTTTGATCTTATCTAGGCCCCGAGCGGCTCTCTTGTTTGCCCGGATCCGGTCCTGTGACTGACAGAGGCGATAAACAGCAGGTACTGGCATTACGGAAAAAATGTATATGCTTAATAAAAAGCTCAGACCAGCTGGACTCGGGAGTTGTGCCGGTTCCTTCGCTCAGGGCCTTGTTCTTGAACGCTGAATGTTCCCGGCTGCAGAAAATCAGAGGGTGAGAAATCCTTAGCTGAACTTCAGATGAAGAGTGAGCTCGTTTCTCTCAAGCAGACTGACGCCGGTCTAACGCTGCATTAATACCCCTTAGCACTACTGGTCACATTTCCCATGATGCCACTGGGTACAGCCCATGGCGACACTGCCCAGTAGGGGACAGTGTGACAGCTTTCCAAAAGGACCATTCGGTCCTGGAGGGCCAGTCGGTGACACAGTATCCATGATCAGGACTGGGGTACCCTGCTTTACAGAATAAACTAACCAAATGTCGATACTGAATGCAATCTGATTTAACATGGTTTCCTTAAATCCCAATTAAAGTGCTTCAGATCAGCTCAGGACTTAACAGCAGAGAGACTATTTGGCAAATTATTACGCTGCTATTTGCAATTACATCCATTATCTCTCCGCTAACATGCAGCATTAAGCCTGAGCCGCAGGAATAGAGGTCAGATAATGGATCCGGTATTCCGGAGGTGGGATCCTCTTCCAGCTCGTTTAAAAGGCCCAACAAGTGGGGGGGTGGTGGGGGGGGAGACGCAAACACAGCATGTCTGCATTTTAGCTTCAGGCCGTCTCCCAGTCCCTTCGCACTCCTCTCTCCCAGATCCAAGCATCACCAGTCTTAGCGATGCGTCTCGTGTTTCTCGGGCAAAGAGAAAGGAGGCAGGAAGCGGCCATTTTGTCATTTGCTGGTTTTAATCCCCCCCCCCCCCCCCCAGCTTCCCCCGTCCACCTGGCCGTACCAGAGTGCAGAGCGTCCCTGCCTTTTAAACACGAGCAGCACCTGACTGGGGGGCCCTACGCTGCGTGGTTTTTGGCTCAACTGTGTTTCCGTCTAATTGGCGTCAAAACGGTGGGTTTCATCAATGAAGGTGGTGTGTGGCTGAGCGGGTTGGCAGTCGCCGCCTATGACTGGAAGGTTGCCGGTTTAAATCCCACAGTCAGCAGAGTGACATCACCACTGGACCCCTGAGAGAAGTCCCTAAACCCCCAACTGCTCTAGTCTCAATAAAAGGTACATCTGCAAAATAAGCTGAATTTAGGATGTGATCCGCAGCTGCGTGGCTGCCATTCCCACCTCCTGATGCCGCCCCGGATGGGGATAATGGCCCACATAAACGCTGATGCTTATTAGCCCTGAGAGATGCTGCGCACCCAGCAGAAAGGGGCCCTAGTGACGGCCGGGATTAAGCCAGATACACACCACACTCTGCTCCTGTCCCACACTTTCATTCTCCACTCTCCTGTGTTATTCATGAACTCCAAATTACACTCAGCGAGGGTGCAGTTGCTCATTCCCGCAGCCTGCTGTCCTGTCTGTCTTCTGAAAGCTCTCGTCCCACAGAACATAGGCTTCTTCCCAGCTAAGTAAATATTTCATGATCACACTGAAGCAGTAGTGGGTTATCAGGCCTGAAGTGATATATTCCTCCCCCACAAAGTATGCATGGAGACACTCTGTGTGTCTTACTTAACGAAGATAAAACTCCCCCCCCCCCCCCCCCCCCCGTGAATTTTGCTGAGCTCAATGCTCTGGAGATGACGGAGATCGAAAATTATACCGGAAATGTTCCATATGTCCTTACAGATGTTTCCTTTGCCTTCCTTCATTGAACAAACCCGTTGTCGTGGGAGAGAACTGCACAACCCCCCAGCTCTCTGTGGGGGAATGGGACCCTGCCTATGCCTTCCTGCCAATCCTGCCAAGTTTCCCCTGTAAGTTGAAGGATCTCCTAACAGGCCTGCATGTAGATTAATGTCATACCCAGGACAAAGCAATTGCAGGTTAAGGCCCTTGCTGAAAGGCCCAACGGAGTAGAATCACTCTGGGCATTCACAGGATTTGAACCAACAACCTTCCACTTGCTTGCACAGATCCCTAGGCCCAGAGCCACCACTCTGCCCCACAACCTCAAAAAAATCCTAGAATCGCCCCCAGCCTGAGGCGATATTCGAGCTGCCAAGGTGCATTGAGTTCAGGTTTACCCAGTGTGTGCTTTACTCTAATCACAGCATACTGGGTTTTCGCCGGGGCAGATGTAGGGAGTCAGGGGTTTCGGGGGAGGTGCTTACTGGCGGTCTGTTGACGAGCCAGTAGGCCTGTTCCTGACATTCCAGCACGATGCGGTCCGCCTTGCGCCTCTGTTTGGCTGCCCTGGTAGGAGCAGAGCAGTCGATGGAGAGTCAGAAAGCATACTGGGTAATTAGCATATAGCGGTAATCACTGAACTGCAAGGTAGGGTTTTCATTTTTCTGTTTCCTTTTTCACTTAGAAATGGATTTCCGACTCTAGTGTTTAGGCTGAGGTCTGATTTAACAGATAGGAGGGAAATTATGACCACACACCATGTTACTTTTTAATTTAGGTAACATCATCATCCTCTTAATACGAGATTTATTCATCCATTCTCATCTGTCCCCTTGTGTGCATTTATGAAATTGATTTCATAGCTCGATGCGACAGTATTCCCGGGCTGGGGTGGGGTTTACCTGAGCTGCTCCTTCGCCTGCATCACCACGAAGTCCCAGGTGTGGTTGATCCGTTTGTGCAACATGTTGTAGCTGTCCTGCGGAGACGATGTTTAAATGCGACATTGCCAGGTCGCACGGCTGGCTGCGTTGCTGCATGGGTTCACGTTATGACTCACAGGCCGAACCCCTCCCAGGATATCAGCTGGCAGTGTCGGATTCACAAACCCTCTTACTGATGAGAACCTAAAATGCGTTGACCCTGACGCAACATGGCGGCAAGTTGGTGGATGTCTATGTGCGATCCTACTATGTGCATAATTGGTGGGAGGTTTTCTTACACAAAAATGTTCTGAGGGCAGAAGGAAAATGATTGGTTCGGATAGATAACCAATCAGATTGCAGAGGAGGCAGGACCAAGACATCTGATTGGTTGCTCCTGCCTCCTCTAGTTGCTCGGATCCACCTCATGTACAATCTAATTGGTTATCTCTCTGAACCAATCATTTTTCCTTCTACCCTCATAATATTTTGTGTAAGTAAAACTCCCATGAGCATTCAGCTATCACATGATCTCATCAAGCAATGCTTCAGACCAGCGAATAAGAATAGCATTGAAATGTACATAAATAAAAATTTTCTCTTACCTTTTCATAGTCTATCAGCTGCCCTTGCTTTCTGATATTCTTCTTAGTCAAATAAATCGCTTTAGAAGAGCAAAAGAAAGACATGGCAAGAAACTGTGTTTTTCTATTATTCTAGTAAAGGGAAGTAATGATGTAATAGGCGAGCACATGATTAATAATTGGTAATCACCGTAATCTAGCTCGGAGGCTGGCCACTGCTGAGAGCTCCAGAAGTACGGAGTCTAGCAAAAAGGAGATGCTGTCATTTGAAACTATTCAGAAGCAGCGTGACAAAGGTGCTTTGTGATTTAACATGTCAGGGACAAGGCGGGTGGAAGGCATTTTGCTACTTTAACTGGCATTGGTTCTCATACATCAGTGTTTCCCAATCCGGTCCTCGGCGACACACAGATGATCCACGTTTTTGCTCCCTCCCAGCTCCCTACCAGACAGTCTACGTTTTTGCACCCTCTCAGCTCTGGAGCCCGGACCAGATTGAGAAATACTGTCCTACACGGTAATTCCGCAGTCTCTCCAACGAATAGTTTCGATATGCGTGCCCCCCCACATGGCCACCACCCTCTCGCGCTGCCCTCCATCTGAAGAAACCGTGGTTTTAGGTTACCTGGAAGCGATACGGCGTCTCGTCGGGCCGCAGGACGAGCGTCCTGGGGTCCTTTAGGGGGTAAATGTAGCCGTGCTTCACGATCAGATTCCCCACATGAAGTGCCTCTGAAAACACACAAAGTGGTCACTCATTTCCACGTAAACTACTCAAAGCTCAAACAAATCCACTACTCGTAGCCCAGATTTAGGCATAGTAATTCTCTAAATTTTTGTCAGTGGAATACAGTAGAACACACGATAACTAGAAACTGAGTAGGCATATTATATTTTATTTTACGGTATAGCAAGTAACTGGAAAAAACGTTGACATGGTGCACAGAATAAGCCGCGGGGATGGTGCATTCCTCATCGGAACTATAATTAATTACGAGTAATTGGGACTTTCCACTTTCCGGCTGCCTCCGCGGCCATTGGCAGTCAGGCGCTCCCGGGGGTTTCAGACCGGCGCAGCAACAGCGCTGCTAGGGGGAAGCCTAGTGTTTACAGGGAGGGGTAACTGCTTACCGGGGCAACAGGTTTTTTGCCCATTCAAGTCTGTTAATGCATCTGCCATCTACTGCCTAAAAGTCCCCTCCTTTCCATTCCGACTTCTTTTCCAATCTGGGCTGTAAATCAGGGAAATCTGCTCCCTTGCTATTTAAAACCTCATCTGCATCGCCCGGGAATTCAGGACAACAGCGTCTTGCAGAAGTGCATAATGAGGGAGACGGATAGCGATATTTCTCCAGGCATGACTGACTGCCTCTGGCTATCAGCGAAGTTTGCATCGGGACTATCAAACCGTACAGCTCAGCATGCGTAGCGGCGCGACTCGGGACTGGCCTACAGATTATTTGTACTAATAGCCTCTCAGCAGAAAGATAAATAATTCAGCAGATAAATTGACGCCAGGGGAAGAAAATCCCAAAAGCTTCAGGCGAATGGGGTGTCTATGTTATGGACAAGCTCAATTCTGACATTTATTAATTCACAGGCTCAGCAATATCAATGGAACAGAACATGCTTCTGTCAGACACGTGAATTGCATATGCTTACACATAAATGCAGCTAGGCTAATCTGTTGTATGGATGACAAATTCTATTACTTCATTTGTATTTATTATTCAAAAGACTCGTTTATTTCTGTTATTTTATTACAAAAAAAAAAAAACCTGATGACGTCTTTCGCCAGCAGGGGCGCCATCGTCGTCACGAAGGGAAAAAAACAATCGATTAACCTCACATAAGAGCACCAGGTAACGCTTCCCTACATACTTCTCGGCCCTACCTTCTTCCATGATGGAGTACTTCTGAATTAGCCACTCCACGATATCATTTCCTGGGAAGGCATAGCGAGGAAGGCATCTAGTTAGAGTCGAGAAATGCATTAAGCCGTCATAAATCAAAAACGCTGAACTCGATAAATAAATTACATAAATAAATATGAGCGCAAGGAGATCGATGACAGTCTTAATGCACAGGATTCCCGAAGACCGCCGATGTATGGGCTTTCCTGTGAAGGGGGCTTAAATGACCATTAGGACCCGGCCCCCGGGACACTGCACGGCCGGGTGTAAGACAACCCGGGCGGCATGAAAAATTATTTTTAAAAAGTAAAATATGTATCGTGCACCTGTCATCGCATGTGGAATCACTGTGATTAACAGTCTTTGATTCTTCATCTTTATCCCCATGTCGGGATCTTGCATCGCCACAATGACTTGTTCAATCTGGGATAAGAAGAATAGTCAAAATCGTGAAATCAAGGTGACGACAGACATAGTGAAAACGTTCAACCTAGTAATATAATAATTGCTTAATGTGTGATTTGATATGTAATCGTTATATTCATCATTAAATCACCGGAGAGACACACTCATATATTTAGGCATATATATAAGTAAACTACAAGGTTTTTCCTCTGACTATCTTAACTGCACGTCAAAGACGTTATCGGATATTCCCGACTACAGACTTTCGGTTTGATCATTTATTCGCGTTATTAATTCGGCTCCTGATTACATTAAACTAAACATGCTCAGATTGTTACAACCTTTGCTTGTCGGTTATTTTTGGGATCTTTCTGGATGGGCTCAAGGCGGGGTCTGTAAGCACAAGCAAACTGCCAGCACTTTTGTTTTACATGAAAATAGTTTGATGTCGGCCTATTGCGTTATTGTCTGGCTATAATTTGGAGGCAATATTAAACAATAGGCCCATATATTGTAAATATACATGTTGTGTTGTTTTGTTGTTATCACAAACGTATAGCCTGATCATAAATTTCATGGATACCTGGATGTTGTATGTTCCATTATATTTATGAATGAATGATTTATGTGAAGTCTGGCTTAGATTCGAGAATTAATCATATAGATTAAAAAAAGTTTTCATTTAAAACTTATCTCATATAATAAAATCCTCGTCCGAACGAACATATGTCAGAATGAAAAAACATTTAAATTATTTTTGTGATGCATCAGTATCAATAGCTACAACGTCATAACAGATATAGATATAATGCGGTTCATACTTTTGAAGTTGATGCGTATCTCCCGAAAAAAATCAACTCCAGAAGAGTCCGCGTCTGTAAATGCCTGAACTTCGGAATCGATCCTACCTTTGTTAGGCGCGGCATCTGTGTCTTGCAGCTGTTCCCTTGGATAAAGATGTTAATTGTCATGCTTACAGCATCTCGATCTCCGGCGTTTGTGAAGTTGGGATTGATGCTGTCCTGTGTTTTTTTTTTCCTTCCACACTTAAGCTCTGCTTGTTACTGCCCCATAGCGGAGCGCAAGTGAAACGGACTACCGGAGATTTGCACTGTTTTTCTGTTAGTGTGTATAATCAAAATATGACTCAGTTTGGCCAGTTAGAAAAATATGATAATAGAAAAGTATTCTTTTCCTCTCACTTTTTTTTCTTGATTTAATTACCGACTTCACGTACTTACACTGTGTCCCGTTGCACGATGTAATATTGCGAAACTATGATTTTGTGGCAGTGTTTTGTAAAGGAATTTTCCGTTTAATCATCGTCTTAGTATAAAGCTATATGGTTGTTCTGGTATCAGTGGACGTACATTATGTATTTTTTCTTCTCTTGAGCACCATGGTCATGACATGAAGCTCAGTCATTGATTACTCGCAAATGTTAGTAGTCATCCGCTGTTTATCTTGAAGATGTAAAAGTAGTGCGCGTACATCTCCTCGTTAGTATAGTGGTGAGTATCCCCGCCTGTCACGCGGGAGACCGGGGTTCGATTCCCCGACGGGGAGAGTCTGCATCTTTTTGCCTCGGTCTCAAAAGGCACCAAGCTAGAACCGGCCCCGTGTTAGTGGAAACGGGGCTTGTGACTTGTACTCATGCATAATATTCTGCGGGTCGCTCAGCAGCGCAGCATATGAAACTAGACTCGGATTGTAAGTGTGTGGTTTTGATAATTGATGTATGGATGGATGGATCCTTAATAAGAGATATAAACAATAAGGTCCAGTCGCCAACTAATCATGTAAAATACGTCATAAACTCATGGTTGTTAAACCCAGAATAAAAATGAAGACGTATAACTAGGAAAGTCAACTTGCACATTTCAATTTTGGTTCGATATAATCACGTTGTCCTTAACCCTCCAGTGCAGGAGGGGACGGTAATGCGCATCGAATGTTTCCGAACCTGTGTGTGATACAACCGAGGAAGAGCCGATGACTTCGGGGGAGGAGGGGCAGGCGACTCGGAAGAAAAAGCAGCAGAACCCAATGCAGCCTGTAGCCCATTCAAAGGCCTACTGTTGGACCTCTGCTTATTTTGCAATACGTCTTTAGTACGGACTGAAAAATGTCCGATTTCGATGAGTTTGAGAAGCAGTTAAGCGAAAATCGGCAAGGTAAGTTTGGCTTTGAAGATCGGTGTATGCTCCCTGTTTTAGGGTAATAAAGTGGCCGGCGTGTCCTAGCGCCGAGGATGGTGCGGAGGGCACTTCTGCTGGTTCCGAAAAGAAAAGCGCGGCTGGGAAATCGGTGCCTTTTATCCGAGCGCTCGCCGATTCTGAAACCTGCCCGATTCTTCTTCTCCCAGCTGCCGCAGGATCCCCGAAAACTGACCGCTTTGGTAAATCAGTGACATTCTTTGCTTGGCATTGTTATAGAGATCGCTAGGCCTGCATCCATCAGTGCCCGGCGTACATAACATGGACATTTCAATGAAACGTTATTGGGGTGCACTCGATGTGAAAGCCTGCGGTTTTATTTATTTAATTATTTACCATTATACACTTGGATCATAAATTGTGACCCGCGTATTTTCATTCGCAGTAACACACTATGCATGGATGTTTGTTGCAAGCGTTATATTTTCAAGATCACGTTTAAAGTTTTATGCAAATAAAAACGACCGCGACCACTTGATTTAAAGTCCGCACTTAATAACAGTGTTAGTTACTTGGTTTTTAAATACTACGACGAGTTTTCTATATAATGATATGATTTTGTCTCTTTCCGATGCACAATAGCCTTTCCCTTGGGTCCGAAATGCTGGCCCTGTCATCCGTACAGAATAAGTCTTTCTCACACGATCGCCGTTTCTTCATGATGTATAGACTCTAAAAATCAGCCGCGTTCCCTGGAATCATAACAACTGCTTTTAGGTCGTTATTGCAAAGTCTTGCACCTGTATCTACCTTTACAGCGGATAGCAGTAACTAACAATGATGTACAGTTATATAACAATACACATATAACTTCATTAAAGTGCAGAGAATCCAGTAAACTGAATAAACTTAAGCCATACTAACGCAACTGAAATATACAACATGCGTTACAACGGAGTCGAAAGTAGGATTGATTTATGTACCTATCAAATGGCAATCTTGTCATATCAGCTCCTTATCACTAAATCACTAAAATGTCATTCGAAACGACCTGATTCGGCTAGACGAGCACTAAGTGCCGCCGTGTTTGATAAACTAGCAGTTCCAGTCATTCATATCTGCGCTCTGACTATGCCTGCGATTGCGGTAATTGGTTATTACCGATTTACGTAAGATGCATTGGCCGCTCCGTGTCTGTACTTTTGCAGCGGTGCATTACCGTAACGCTGTTATAACTGATGCATGAAGCTGATTCCTCGAGCAGCACCTGCGTTTAAATGCTTCACTGAAAACTGCACCTTCAGGGATTTATTTAAGCTTCTATATGAAGGACCTGCTGGGATAGAAAGGTGATATTTTATTGCTAGTTTAATAAAGTGCTGTCTGTCAGATTGAAACGATATTAATTACCCATCCATCGTCCAACCAGTTATCTTAGTCAGGCTCCCCTGGAGCCTATTCCAGGCAAATTCCCCATACAGAGAGCAGAGGCAAAATTCAGGCCTCCAGACTCGGAGGCGTGAGGCAACTGTACTCACCACTGTGCTCCTATATCATTAATTAGTCTGGTTATGTTTTTATTGTTTCACAACAGACTGACATTCAAGGGGATGTCCTTGTGCCCTTGAAATTATTAGCCATTGAGAGATGGGTGTGTTTGTTTCAGGAGGGTGTGATTGAATATGTGAATTGAATGGAGGTGCTTCATTCTGGTGAGGAAACTGGGGAGTTAGACCCCGTACCACATCTTGGTCTCCGTAAGTGACTTTTAAGGCATAGCGCTGGGTCAGTCAGCATCCAGCACCCCAGGGAAGTTGGTAATATGATTACTCTGTGACTCATGGGCTTCAAACCCACAACCATCCGGACACACATTCATAATCCCTCTGAGTTACACATCTTGGATTTATCGAAATGGATGGTAGGGGGGCAGTCATGTCGCTCCGCCCACCGTCTCACTGGTACCACGGTGTCGTCCCCCAGAGCGGGAGAAGGAGCGACACAAGAAGCGTAGCCGCAGCCGGTCTCTGAGCCGTGGCGAGAAGCACCGCCGCTGGAGCAAGGACTCCAGGGGGCGGAGTCACGAGAAGCGCAGCAGCAGCCGCGACCGCAAGGGTCGTGACCGACGGAGCAGCTCACGCGAGCACAAGAAGCACAGGTACCCCCCCTCACGGTCCCGGTTACAGGCACTGAAGCTGATATCTAGCATGGTTTGAGGCCTCTTAACAAGTTTCTTTCACAATCAACCAATTGGTTTCTTCGTGGTGGGAAGGGGGACTGTACCCATATTAAATTTTAACTGGCGTTTATAAGTAGCCCCCGCCATAGCGATGGGACCTCAAAGCCAGCCTAAAAAGTGGCGCATGGTCACACCCTCATGACCTTAAACTGCCTGCGATCCAAAGTTAAATGTAAACATTCTGCCATCTGTTTGTTTTTGCCAGATTCTGAGTGTTTACACTGTATTGTTTGGGGAAAACAACCTTCTGTTTTGTGTTTGGGCAGCTACTCTCCTCGGAGAAGCCGTAAGAAAAGGACATACAAGTACTGGGATGTTCCCCCTCCGGGATTCGAGCACATCACCCCCATGCAGTACAAGGCAATGCAAGGTTTGGATGCGACGCTTCCATGTGTGCTAGTTCAGTATTGCAAGGTTATGGTATATTGGTTGCAATGAAAGCATTTATTCTGGAGTGCCCTCCTCCCCCCTGCTGGTCAAAGAGGGAATAACACTTGGGATGATTTCAGACAGTGTGAAGAGAGCTTAAACCTAGGGGTTAGAAGCAAATGAAGGCGACGATCCGGATGTTCTGGCCGTCCCTGGTTGGGGTCTTGAAGCCCTTTCTCCTCCCCACAGCTGCAGGGCAGATCCCCACGATAGCTTTACTGGCAACATCCACCACCAGCGGCGTGGCAGTGACGCCCACCCAGGTGCCGATGGTCGGCAGCCAGATGACCCGGCAGGCCAGGCGGCTTTATGTCGGCAACATCCCCTTCGGCCTGACGGAGGTGAGTCCAGGCAAAGTCCCGCGTTGCCTTCTGTCATGCATACTGGTGTCATGTGTAGCTCAGTGAGTTAGGACACTGAGCCGGTCACAAGAAGGTTGTTGGTTCAAATCCCTTGGGCAGCAGAGTGATTTCACCATTGGGCCCCCGAGCGCAGCCCTTAAGCACTATTTGCTCTAGGAACTGTCTGGTCCTGCTTCTTCAATGAAATGTATGTTGCTTTGGATGAAAGTGTCCGCAAAATAAATAGATAAATGTACTAGACTTGTCAGTCATTTTTTTTCTCGTTTGCCTGTTTTGATGTCTTCAGACGTCTGCCTGTCTTCATTCAGTGTGTCTGCCTGTCTTTTTAGGAGGCCATGGCGGATTTCTTCAATACCCAGATGCGATTGGCTGGCTTATGTCAAGGTCCCACCAATCCCGTCCTCGCTGTTCAGATAAACCAGGACAAGAACTTTGCCTTCCTTGAAGTAAGAGTCTTTCCTGCCTAATGGCTGCTGTGTCCAGGCGGAGACCGCAGCCTTCCCTGATTAACGACGTTCTTCGTTCTGCCCTAGTTTCGGTCCGTGGATGAGACCACGCAGGCAATGGCCTTCGACGGCATCATTTTCCAGGGTCAGTCGTTAAAAATCAGGCGGCCCCACGACTATCGCCCCCTGCCTGGCATCTCAGAGCAGCCCGCCTTCCACGTACCAGGTCCGTTTTGCTTGTCGCCGTCATAACCTTAATCTTTATTTACCTTTGAAGAGCCGATCGGCAAGGCCAGTTTTTGTACTCGTTACGGACTGACTGTCCTTCGCAAGCTGCGGATGTCTTGTCATATAAAGAGGGAGACTTTCACTTTTATTTACTTAATGTTGTAAATATTTAGCAGACAGTTTTATCCAAAGTGAAGAATGTTTTTTTTTTTTTTTTTTTTTTTGAGAAATCAGGGTCAGCCTGTCCCTAGAGCAAACTCGCCGGCCCAGTGGTGTGATCACCAGTGATGTGAACCAGTGATCTTCTGATGATAACGCTGGCATCCTAACCAGCTGAGCCACACACACACACACACAGCTCAGTCACTCACTTCTTACTGTTAACATAGGGGTGTTGTGTGGCTCTGTGATGTTTGCCCATGAAAAGAAGGTTGCTGGTTGGCAGGGTTGGCAGAGTGATTTCACCACTGGGCCCTTGAGCAAGGACCCTAACCCCCAAATTGTTCTAGGGTTGCTGGCTCCTATTCTAGTTAAAAATTCTGGACACACCTACTGAAAATGACTTGTTTTTCAGCAAGATAATGACCCAAAGCCCACCTTGAAGGTTATGCAAGTAGCTTATTACCTTGTGAACTAGGAAAGAGATGGTCCCCACAGCCCCCCAACCTAAACTCTATAGAGCTGGTTTGGGATCAGTTGGATGAGAGTAAGAGTAAGGTAGCCAGCTTGCGCGCAGAACTTGTGGAAACTCGAGGACTGTTGGAGAAACGGTCCAGGTGGGTACATATGTTAGCTGGTTGAGTCCGCAATGCTGTCATCGAAGCCAATGGCTCCTATTTTGAAGAGACAAAAATTTTGTCTTTGCAGTACTTCATATGCATAACTTCCATGCCCAAAGGCCTTTTACTATAAGGTGAATAACAGCTAAAATAGAGACAAATGCATTAAGAGCAGGTGTGTCCATACTTTTGACTGGTGCTGCATGTGTCAGCATCTCCCATGGAGAGCAAGATGGGAGAGACAAAAAACAGTCGTCAAACTGCCCCAGTATTTAGGTATTTTTTTGCTGGAGTTACATTTATCTGATATTATATAGGAGATAACGACGTCATACTGATTTGAAGTTGGCTTATTTCACTCGCGCCGTTTGCTCGTGGTCATTATCCGGCATGTTGACGGTTTGCTGTGATCGGCCGGCTTTGGGCGCCGTGCCGCTCTGTCTGCAGGGGTCGTCTCCACCGTGGTTCCAGACTCGCCACACAAGCTCTTTGTCGGAGGCCTGCCCAACTATCTCAGTGACGATCAGGTACCCCGCCCTCAGTCTCTGTCGCCGGGGAGCCGACCCACAACCCTCCTGTGTTTCTGTCCCACTGCTGCACGTGGAACTCAAGCAGGCATGCACACACACGCACACGCACGCACGCACGCACGCGCACGCACATACATACATAAAATAAACACTCGTCTCTGTGTAACTGATTAGTAGGAAAAGAAAGCCTGTCAAAGTTACCTCACCGCTTAAAATTCATTACAAGATACTGGGGGGTCAAATGTCAGCATCATGTTTAAAGCTAGCTGCTGAAAATAGCCGCACATTTGAGGTTTTTTTTTTTTTTTTTTAAAGATATTCATGGGATTTATTAAACATTTATTAGACATGTAGGTAATGAGTTGACAGTTACATTACGCTCATTGTTTATCCAGCTGTAAATTATGAAGATATTGAGACCCCGCTAATGTAAAAGGTACGTTTCCCAAAACCTCATGTTATCGACTTGCATAGTTGGAACCATTCAGTTGTTATCTAATGTTGTTAGCAAATAACCTTATTAGCAACAAAGGCTTTGGGAAACGTGCCTTACAGCTGGCGGCTTGCCAAACCAGTCACGTAGCCAGTCCCTGTGCTGCCTGTTGCTGGGTACCCTGGAATATTTGTATATCGGGTTAATTGCTGAGTGTTAGTCGGATGAATCAGCCGCGTCGTTTTGCTGCATGAAAATTTAAAATCGAGTCATCTGCGCGTCACCTAACTGACGAATACCTCCACATTGCCGTACACCTGTGTTTGCCCAATCCCAGTCCTCGGGGAACCGCCGACTGTCCACATTTTCGCTCCCTCCTAGCTCCCAGCCAATCAGGAACACCGAATACCTGGTACAGGTGTGCTGAGAGGAAGCAAAAACGTGGACTGACCGGGGGGGTACCCCCGAGGACTGGGCTGGGAAACACTACCATAGACTGTGCTTGAAATGTGGGGGAGATCGACCAAGTCCCCAAACGCTTCAGTATTCGCAGACGTGCCGTGTCTCACGTCCATGTCCGCACACTGAGAACGATGACTTCACATCCCGTTAACAGCGATGGGGAGCTGCGGAAGAATCGTTCCCTACATTGCTGTGTCGCTCGAAAGGCAGAAAATACTTCGGACCTTTTTCCCGGTGAACGATTATCAGCTTCACTGGAGTTTTCACATCGTGCCCCATGCCCTATTCTGTTATGACGTCAGTGATGGATAATATTACCATAACAACATGCACAGATGAGGTCGTCTTACTCTGAAAGTGTTGAAAGGGTCACATTTTAGACATTTTCTACTTCTCATTAGCATCTTTTATGATTTTTTTTTTTTCTTCCTATATCGCCACCCCACTGAAATCGGCCCATTATAGACATAATCCATACAGGCATTTAATAGTTTACCTATTTATTTTGCAAAAGTTAATCGCAAAACGTTTTGCGTCCACCCCTGCATTGTAACATTTTGAGCTCCGGTGTCCCACTCACTTTAGCCTAAACTGTTAAAAATGGCAAGACTCAGCCCACAAGATAGTGATCGCGGTTTCAGTGAAAGGTAAGTGAGAAGTGCAGTCAGTTTGTTTTTCTTTGATTTTTTTCCTCCTTTTCGGATTGTCATCGTAATCTTTCTTATCCAGTGTGAGTCACATGTAATCCAAGTCAAGAGGAAGGCTGTACCAAAGCAGCACTGGGGGGAGAGAGTTTGAATCCAGCAGAACTGTTAATGTATTTCACGTCAAAGCCAGTAAATGTGCCATAGACAGGTGAAATGGAAACCGCTGCTTGTATCCTGGTGTTTACATTTTTTTTGCAGTCCCTGCTACCGCTTTGATACTTACAGCTCTTTCATTTTTGTTCCCCACTTTGTCCCCAGCTAGGGGCCTGTAAGATCGTTAAGTCTTCGCTCATAATTTGTTCAGTAGTACTGACCTACTGCTGCCATGCCAACATGTAACACAAGGCAAGTAAGACATTCCGTCCCTCGCACGGATATCCTCCCTGTCGACGGCCTGCCCCTGTGGGGGGGCTCTGTCCTGGAGTGCTCTTAAGCATATGGGGTCCTTTTTTTGGGGGTTGAAGGCTGGGGAGAGACTTATTATGCTGATCACAGGGTATAAATTTGATTTTTTTTTTTTTTTGCCCCTAAGAGAAGGTAGGAGGTAGCGCCCTCTTGTGGCTGCCAGTGTCCCAGGTGACTCCTTTCTGAAGTCAGTGGTTAATGCGGCTTTACAGTAGATTCCTGTAGAATAAGTGAGGAATGATGTTAGCAGAGCTATTTCGTCCTGTTTGGCTTCAAGCCGTGGCCCCTTTAGCAGGACCCTGTGGCGGCTCTTAGCTTTACCTGTGAGTTTATCTCCTGTAGGCTTTGTCCCTCTAATTAACTGCACCAATGTGGTTCTTGGTTTTAAGAACAGGAAGTCAGTGATTCGGCTGGGTTTGTGTTCTGCCGAGTCGCCCCCCCCCCTCCACATTGTATACATGGAACACTTAACATATAATTAGCTGTTTTTATTTAGTTTTTTTTTTATATACCATCTAGCTTAATTATTGTGGCCCTTAAAATCAGATGCAACTCGGTCCATATTTCAAAATTCGTAGTTGGAATTATCAGAGAACTTGATTAGGAATTCAGTTGTGTTGTATATGCTGTAGGATGGGGGGGGGGGAATCTGTGTTATCATTCATTGACAAGAATCAAAATAGTTACTTTTGTACGCTCCCAGTAAGTAAGTCATGCAGAAAGGGCACAGGGGGCTTTGAGCTCTAGTGTTGCACCGTAATGTCGAGCCACTTGTCATAAAGCCATTTTCCTGATGTCTTCACTGTTTCCTCATGTCGTTTTGCAAAGTTTAACATGCTGCTTCTCCCACAGTTAAGATTAGCATTTCTAGCGAGGCGCCGTGCCTGGACTGTCGGGCTAATCGCCCCCCCGCGTCTCCTCCTCTTGCCCAGGTGAAGGAACTCTTGACGTCGTTCGGACCTCTTAAGGCCTTCAACCTTGTGAAGGACAGTGCCACGTCACTGTCTAAGGGTTATGCTTTCTGTGAATACGTGGACATCAGTGCCACTGACCAGGTGCGTGAGGTGGGGCAGCAGCTGGAAGGTCTGGGGTGACTCGGGGCTTCCGGATGGAATTGCTGACGCTTGTGTGGGATGCATCCCGCAGGCCGTGGCTGGACTCAATGGCATGCAGCTCGGAGACAAGAAGCTCATCGTCCAGCGGGCAAGCGTGGGGGCTAAGAATGCCAACGCTGTGAGTATTTGCCCTCGGCTGCCGCCTTTCTGATGTCCTAAACCCAACTTGGTTCCTGGGTGCCTCCCAGGAAGCTTAATGCCCCTATTTCTTGGGTTTATTTGGGTCCATGTAAATTTCTCGCTGTTACTCGAGACGATTGGACGATCAGGGGGTATCTGACACTCTTGTCGCCCCCCGGGACAGACGGCCATCATCGAGACGCCGGTGACGCTGCAGGTTCCAGGGCTGCAGCGGCTGCAGAGCTCCGGCATGCCCACGGAGGTGCTGTGCCTCCTCAACATGGTCATGCCCGAGGAGCTGGTGGACGACGAGGACTACGAGGAGATCCTGGAGGACATCCGGGAGGAGTGTTGCAAGTACGGCAACGTGCGCTCCATCGAGATTCCGCGGCCCGTCGATAGCGTGGAGGTGCCTGGCTGTGGCAAGGTGGGACCCGTACTCTCCTGTACCAGTGGCAAAAAGAAGACCTCTGTAGGCACTAAACACAGGCTCATGGGAGCATTTCTTGCACAAAAGTGTTTTGAAAACGGAATAATTTTTTGTGTAAGAAAAACAATCTGATTGGCTCAGATAGGCGACGGACGATCTGATTGGTTCAGATAGGCGACGGACAATCTGATTGGTTCAGATAGGCGACGGACAATCTGATTGGTTCAGATAGGCGACGGACAATCTGATTGGTTCAGATAGGCGACGGACAATCTGATTGGTTCAGATAGGCGACGGACAATCTGATTGGTTCAGATAGGCGACGGACAATCTGATTGGTTCAGATAGGCGACGGACAATCTGATTGGCTCAGATAGGCGACGGACAATCTGATTGGCTCAGATAGGCGACGGACAATCTGATTGGCTCAGATAGGCGACGGACAATCTGATTGGCTCAGATAGGCGACGGACAATCTGATTGGCTCAGATAGGCGACGGACAATCTGATTGGCTCAGATAGGCGACGGACAATCTGATTGGCTCAGATAGGCGACGGACAATCTGATTGGCTCAGATAGGCGACGGACAATCTGATTGGCTCAGATAGGCGACGGACAATCTGATTGGCTCAGATAGGCGACGGACAATCTGATTGGCTCAGATAGGCGACGGACAATCTGATTGGCTCTGATAGGCGACGGACAATCTGATTGGCTCAGATAGGCGACGGACAATCTGATTGGCTCAGATAGGCGACGGACAATCTGATTGGCTCAGATAGGCGACGGACAATCTGATTGGCTCTGATAGGCGACGGACAATCTGATTGGCTCAGATAGGCGACGGACAATCTGATTGGCTCAGATAGGCGACGGACAATCTGATTGGCTCAGATAGGCGACGGACAATCTGATTGGCTCAGATAGGCGACGGACAATCTGATTGGCTCAGATAGGCGACGGACAATCTGATTGGCTCAGATAGGCGACGGACAATCTGATTGGCTCAGATAGGCGACGGACAATCTGATTGGCTCAGATAGGCGACGGACAATCTGATTGGCTCAGATAGGCGACGGACAATCTGATTGGCTCAGATAGGCGACGGACAATCTGATTGGCTCAGATAGGCGACGGACAATCTGATTGGCTCAGATAGGCGACGGACAATCTGATTGGCTCAGATAGGCGACGGACAATCTGATTGGCTCAGATAGGCGACGGACAATCTGATTGGCTCAGATAGGCGACGGACAATCTGATTGGCTCAGATAGGCGACGGACAATCTGATTGGCTCAGATAGGCGACGGACAATCTGATTGGCTCAGATAGGCGACGGACAATCTGATTGGCTCAGATAGGCGACGGACAATCTGATTGGCTCAGATAGGCGACGGACAATCTGATTGGCTCAGATAGGCGACGGACAAGCTGATTGGCTCAGATAGGCGACGGACAATCTGATTGGCTCAGATAGGCGACGGACAATCTGATTGGCTCAGATAGGCGACGGACAATCTGATTGGCTCAGATAGGCGACGGACAATCTGATTGGCTCAGATAGGCGACGGACAATCTGATTGGCTCAGATAGGCGACGGACAATCTGATTGGCTCAGATAGGCGACGGACAATCTGATTGGCTCAGATAGGCGACGGACAATCTGATTGGCTCAGATAGGCGACGGACAATCTGATTGGCTCAGATAGGCGACGGACAATCTGATTGGCTCAGATAGGCGACGGACAATCTGATTGGCTCAGATAGGCGACGGACAATCTGATTGGCTCAGATAGGCGACGGACAATCTGATTGGCTCAGATAGGCGACGGACAATCTGATTGGCTCAGATAGGCGACGGACAATCTGATTGGCTCAGATAGGCGACGGACAATCTGATTGGCTCAGATAGGCGACGGACAATCTGATTGGCTCAGATAGGCGACGGACAATCTGATTGGCTCAGATAGGCGACGGACAATCTGATTGGCTCAGATAGGCGACGGACAATCTGATTGGCTCAGATAGGCGACGGACAATCTGATTGGCTCAGATAGGCGACGGACAAGCTGATTGGCTCAGATAGGCGACGGACAATCTGATTGGCTCAGATAGGCGACGGACAATCTGATTGGCTCAGATAGGCGACGGACAATCTGATTGGCTCAGATAGGCGACGGACGATCTGATTGGCTCAGATAGGCGACGGACGATCTGATTGGCTCAGATAGGCGACGGACGATCTGATTGGCTCAGATAGGCGACGGACGATCTGATTGGCTCAGATAGGCGACGGACAATCTGATTGGCTCAGATAGGCGACGGACAACCAATCAGATCGTCCGTCGCCTATCTGAGCCAATCAGATCGTCCGTCGCCTATCTGAGCCAATCAGATCGTCCGTCGCCTATCTGAGCCAATCAGATCGTCCGTCGCCTATCTGAGCCAATCAGATTGTCCGTCGCCTATCTGAGCCAATCAGATCGTCCGTCGCCTATCTGAGCCAATCAGATCGTCCGTCGCCTATCTGAGCCAATCAGATTGTCCGTCGCCTATCTGAGCCAATCAGATTGTCCGTCGCCTATCTGAGCCAATCAGATCGTCCGTCGCCTATCTGAGCCAATCAGATCGTCCGTCGCCTATCTGAGCCAATCAGATCGTCCGTCGCCTATCTGAGCCAATCAGATCGTCCGTCGCCTATCTGAGCCAATCAGATCGTCCGTCGCCTATCTGAGCCAATCAGATCGTCCGTCGCCTATCTGAACCAATCAGATCGTCCGTCGCCTGTCTGAACCAATCAGATCGTCCGTCGCCTATCTGAACCAATCAGATCGTCCGTCGCCTATCTGAACCAATCAGATCGTCCGTCGCCTATCTGAACCAATCAGATCGTCCGTCGCCTATCTGAACCAATCAGATTGTCCGTCGCCTATCTGAGCCAATCAGATTGTCCGTCGCCTATCTGAGCCAATCAGATTGTCCGTCGCCTATCTGAGCCAATCAGATTGTCCGTCGCCTATCTGAGCCAATCAGATTGTCCGTCGCCTATCTGAGCCAATCAGATTGTCCGTCGCCTATCTGAGCCAATCAGATTGTCCGTCGCCTATCTGAGCCAATCAGATTGTCCGTCGCCTATCTGAGCCAATCAGATCGTCCGTCGCCTATCTGAGCCAATCAGATCGTCCGTCGCCTATCTGAGCCAATCAGATTGTCCGTCGCCTATCTGAGCCAATCAGATTGTCCGTCGCCTATCTGAGCCAATCAGATTGTCCGTCGCCTATCTGAGCCAATCAGATTGTCCGTCGCCTATCTGAGCCAATCAGATTGTCCGTCGCCTATCTGAGCCAATCAGATTGTCCGTCGCCTATCTGAGCCAATCAGATTGTCCGTCGCCTATCTGAGCCAATCAGATTGTCCGTCGCCTATCTGAACCAATCAGATTGTCCGTCGCCTATCTGAACCAATCAGATTGTCCGTCGCCTATCTGAGCCAATCAGATTGTCCGTCGCCTATCTGAGCCAATCAGATTGTCCGTCGCCTATCTGAGCCAATCAGATTGTCCGTCGCCTATCTGAGCCAATCAGATTGTCCGTCGCCTATCTGAGCCAATCAGATTGTCCGTCGCCTATCTGAACCAATCAGATTGTCCGTCGCCTATCTGAACCAATCAGATTGTCCGTCGCCTATCTGAACCAATCAGATTGTCCGTCGCCTATCTGAGCCAATCAGATTGTCCGTCGCCTATCTGAGCCAATCAGATTGTCCGTCGCCTATCTGAGCCAATCAGATTGTCCGTCGCCTATCTGAGCCAATCAGATTGTCCGTCGCCTATCTGAGCCAATCAGATTGTCCGTCGCCTATCTGAGCCAATCAGATTGTCCGTCGCCTATCTGAGCCAATCAGATTGTCCGTCGCCTATCTGAGCCAATCAGATTGTCCGTCGCCTATCTGAGCCAATCAGATTGTCCGTCGCCTATCTGAGCCAATCAGATTGTCCGTCGCCTATCTGAGCCAATCAGATTGTCCGTCGCCTATCTGAACCAATCAGATTGTCCGTCGCCTATCTGAACCAATCAGATTGTCCGTCGCCTATCTGAACCAATCAGATCGTCCGTCGCCTATCTGAACCAATCAGATCGTCCGTCGCCTATCTGAACCAATCAGATCGTCCGTCGCCTATCTGAACCAATCAGATCGTCCGTCGCCTATCTGAACCAATCAGATCGTCCGTCGCCTATCTGAGCCAATCAGATCGTCCGTCGCCTATCTGAGCCAATCAGATCGTCCGTCGCCTATCTGAGCCAATCAGATCGTCCGTCGCCTATCTGAGCCAATCAGATCGTCCGTCGCCTATCTGAGCCAATCAGATCGTCCGTCGCCTATCTGAGCCAATCAGATCGTCCGTCGCCTATCTGAGCCAATCAGATCGTCCGTCGCCTATCTGAGCCAATCAGATCGTCCGTCGCCTATCTGAGCCAATCAGATCGTCCGTCGCCTATCTGAGCCAATCAGATCGTCCGTCGCCTATCTGAGCCAATCAGATCGTCCGTCGCCTATCTGAGCCAATCAGATCGTCCGTCGCCTATCTGAGCCAATCAGATCGTCCGTCGCCTATCTGAGCCAATCAGATCGTCCGTCGCCTATCTGAACCAATCAGATCGTCCGTCGCCTATCTGAACCAATCAGATCGTCCGTCGCCTATCTGAACCAATCAGATCGTCCGTCGCCTATCTGAACCAATCAGATCGTCCGTCGCCTATCTGAACCAATCAGATCGTCCGTCGCCTATCTGAGCCAATCAGATTGTCCGTCGCCTATCTGAGCCAATCAGATTGTCCGTCGCCTATCTGAGCCAATCAGATTGTCCGTCGCCTATCTGAGCCAATCAGATTGTCCGTCGCCTATCTGAGCCAATCAGATTGTCCGTCGCCTATCTGAGCCAATCAGATTGTCCGTCGCCTATCTGAGCCAATCAGATTGTCCGTCGCCTATCTGAGCCAATCAGATTGTCCGTCGCCTATCTGAGCCAATCAGATTGTCCGTCGCCTATCTGAGCCAATCAGATTGTCCGTCGCCTATCTGAGCCAATCAGATTGTCCGTCGCCTATCTGAGCCAATCAGATTGTCCGTCGCCTATCTGAGCCAATCAGATTGTCCGTCGCCTATCTGAGCCAATCAGATTGTCCGTCGCCTATCTGAGCCAATCAGATTGTCCGTCGCCTATCTGAGCCAATCAGATTGTCCGTCGCCTATCTGAGCCAATCAGATTGTCCGTCGCCTATCTGAGCCAATCAGATTGTCCGTCGCCTATCTGAGCCAATCAGATTGTCCGTCGCCTATCTGAGCCAATCAGATTGTCCGTCGCCTATCTGAGCCAATCAGATTGTCCGTCGCCTATCTGAGCCAATCAGATTGTCCGTCGCCTATCTGAGCCAATCAGATTGTCCGTCGCCTATCTGAGCCAATCAGATTGTCCGTCGCCTATCTGAGCCAATCAGATTGTCCGTCGCCTATCTGAGCCAATCAGATTGTCCGTCGCCTATCTGAGCCAATCAGATTGTCCGTCGCCTATCTGAGCCAATCAGATTGTCCGTCGCCTATCTGAACCAATCAGATTGTCCGTCGCCTATCTGAGCCAATCAGATTGTCCGTCGCCTATCTGAGCCAATCAGATTGTCCGTCGCCTATCTGAGCCAATCAGATTGTCCGTCGCCTATCTGAGCCAATCAGATTGTCCGTCGCCTATCTGAGCCAATCAGATTGTCCGTCGCCTATCTGAGCCAATCAGATTGTCCGTCGCCTATCTGAGCCAATCAGATTGTCCGTCGCCTATCTGAGCCAATCAGATTGTCCGTCGCCTATCTGAGCCAATCAGATTGTCCGTCGCCTATCTGAGCCAATCAGATTGTCCGTCGCCTATCTGAGCCAATCAGATTGTCCGTCGCCTATCTGAGCCAATCAGATTGTCCGTCGCCTATCTGAACCAATCAGATTGTCCGTCGCCTATCTGAACCAATCAGATTGTCCGTCGCCTATCTGAACCAATCAGATTGTCCGTCGCCTATCTGAACCAATCAGATCGTCCGTCGCCTATCTGAACCAATCAGATCGTCCGTCGCCTATCTGAACCAATCAGATCGTCCGTCGCCTATCTGAACCAATCAGATCGTCCGTCGCCTATCTGAGCCAATCAGATCGTCCGTCGCCTATCTGAGCCAATCAGATCGTCCGTCGCCTATCTGAGCCAATCAGATCGTCCGTCGCCTATCTGAGCCAATCAGATCGTCCGTCGCCTATCTGAGCCAATCAGATCGTCCGTCGCCTATCTGAGCCAATCAGATCGTCCGTCGCCTATCTGAGCCAATCAGATCGTCCGTCGCCTATCTGAGCCAATCAGATCGTCCGTCGCCTATCTGAGCCAATCAGATCGTCCGTCGCCTATCTGAGCCAATCAGATCGTCCGTCGCCTATCTGAGCCAATCAGATCGTCCGTCGCCTATCTGAGCCAATCAGATCGTCCGTCGCCTATCTGAGCCAATCAGATCGTCCGTCGCCTATCTGAGCCAATGAGATCGTCCGTCGCCTATCTGAGCCAATCAGATCGTCCGTCGCCTATCTGAGCCAATCAGATCGTCCGTCGCCTATCTGAACCAATCAGATCGTCCGTCGCCTATCTGAACCAATCAGATCGTCCGTCGCCTATCTGAACCAATCAGATCGTCCGTTGCCTATCTGAACCAATCAGATCGTCCGTCGCCTATCTGAACCAATCAGATTGTCCGTCGCCTATCTGAACCAATCAGATTGTCCGTCGCCTATCTGAGCCAATCAGATTGTCCGTCGCCTATCTGAGCCAATCAGATTGTCCGTCGCCTATCTGAGCCAATCAGATTGTCCGTCGCCTATCTGAGCCAATCAGATTGTCCGTCGCCTATCTGAGCCAATCAGATTGTCCGTCGCCTATCTGAGCCAATCAGATTGTCCGTCGCCTATCTGAGCCAATCAGATTGTCCGTCGCCTATCTGAGCCAATCAGATTGTCCGTCGCCTATCTGAGCCAATCAGATTGTCCGTCGCCTATCTGAGCCAATCAGATTGTCCGTCGCCTATCTGAGCCAATCAGATTGTCCGTCGCCTATCTGAGCCAATCAGATTGTCCGTCGCCTATCTGAGCCAATCAGATTGTCCGTCGCCTATCTGAGCCAATCAGATTGTCCGTCGCCTATCTGAGCCAATCAGATTGTCCGTCGCCTATCTGAGCCAATCAGATTGTCCGTCGCCTATCTGAGCCAATCAGATTGTCCGTCGCCTATCTGAGCCAATCAGATTGTCCGTCGCCTATCTGAGCCAATCAGATTGTCCGTCGCCTATCTGAGCCAATCAGATTGTCCGTCGCCTATCTGAGCCAATCAGATTGTCCGTCGCCTATCTGAGCCAATCAGATTGTCCGTCGCCTATCTGAGCCAATCAGATTGTCCGTCGCCTATCTGAGCCAATCAGATTGTCCGTCGCCTATCTGAGCCAATCAGATTGTCCGTCGCCTATCTGAGCCAATCAGATTGTCCGTCGCCTATCTGAGCCAATCAGATTGTCCGTCGCCTATCTGAGCCAATCAGATTGTCCGTCGCCTATCTGAGCCAATCAGATTGTCCGTCGCCTATCTGAGCCAATCAGATTGTCCGTCGCCTATCTGAGCCAATCAGATTGTCCGTCGCCTATCTGAGCCAATCAGATTGTCCGTCGCCTATCTGAGCCAATCAGATTGTCCGTCGCCTATCTGAGCCAATCAGATTGTCCGTCGCCTATCTGAGCCAATCAGATTGTCCGTCGCCTATCTGAGCCAATCAGATTGTCCGTCGCCTATCTGAGCCAATCAGATTGTCCGTCGCCTATCTGAGCCAATCAGATTGTCCGTCGCCTATCTGAGCCAATCAGATTGTCCGTCGCCTATCTGAGCCAATCAGATTGTCCGTCGCCTATCTGAGCCAATCAGATTGTCCGTCGCCTATCTGAGCCAATCAGATTGTCCGTCGCCTATCTGAGCCAATCAGATTGTCCGTCGCCTATCTGAGCCAATCAGATTGTCCGTCGCCTATCTGAGCCAATCAGATTGTCCGTCGCCTATCTGAGCCAATCAGATTGTCCGTCGCCTATCTGAGCCAATCAGATTGTCCGTCGCCTATCTGAGCCAATCAGATTGTCCGTCGCCTATCTGAACCAATTTTTTGTGTTTGTGAAAACGGGTCTTTAATCGGGGAAACGGAGCGGGTAGAGCAGGACGGAACGCAGGCATTGACAAACTACAATGACGGACAGGGCAAACAGGTAAGACCAGGACTTAAAATAGGTCATGACTAATCAAAGTAATCGGGCAAAGCAGGAGACGATCAGGGAAGCACACGTGGGTAATCAGGGGGCGTGGCACACACGAGGAGCGGACAAGCCGGGCATATATGTATATCTATATAAAACCTCATTAATGAGGGACAGGGAACAGAACGGACAGACAGAACTGGCACAGGGGAAGGAGCCAGGACAAGACTTGACATAAGACAGGAAAGGCAGAGAAACAGATCAGAAAGGGGGACACGGAGGGAACAGGCAGGACAAAAGGACCGGGAGTGAACGAAGGGAACATCGGGGAAAGAGGAGCAGAAGCCAGAGGGACGAGGGACAAAGAGAGGAGGGACAGAGACAGGAGGAACAAAGCGAGGGGGAGCAGAGGCAGGAGGGACAAAGACGGGAGGCCAGGGAGAGAAGGAGGGGGAACCAAGAGGAGCCCGAGGGAGACCCAGCGGGCGACGGGAGGCAGCCGGAAGGGCTGCAGGCGGCCGGGAGGCCGGAGCCGGAGGGGCCGAGGAGATGGGGTGAGGGACAGACGCAGGGACGAAGGAGGGAGTCGGAGGGGAGACCAGGGATGGGGACGAAGGAGCTGGAAGGGACCCTGGCGAGGGCAAGGAGAGAGGGGGAGCCGCAGCAGACGGCGACGTCCTCCGACACGCCAGAGCGGGAGGACCAGCAGGCGAATGAGGAGCCGCCGTCGGGGGGCCCGCAGGCA
Organism: Brienomyrus brachyistius; assembly: GCF_023856365.1. Lineage (NCBI taxonomy): Eukaryota > Metazoa > Chordata > Actinopteri > Osteoglossiformes > Mormyridae > Brienomyrus > Brienomyrus brachyistius. The sequence continues at coordinate 43,207 of NW_026042442.1, read as the reverse complement.
ACCGATAAGACGCCGGAGGAGGGACCGAGGCAGGGCGACGAGGCCGCGGAGGGGGACCCGCAGACGACAGCCGACCCGGAGGGCCAGGACCCGCAGGCGCCGACCAAGCCCTAGCGCCGGCGAGGGAGGGCGAGCCAGGGGGCTGGGCGGGTGGGACCCCAGCCGTGCGTCTGTGTCCTCTCCCCTTATGGGACACAGACATAAGGACCCGTGGCCGGGGTCGGGCTCGTCGGGGTGAGGGTACCAGAGTCACAGGGGGAGAAGGGACTGGAGTGGGGCCAGGGACTGGAGCTGCAGGCTGCAGAGGGGGCGCCTGCCCGGGAGCTGCAGGCAGGGAAAGCGCCTCGGACGTGGGCGCGGTAGCTGCAGGCAGCGGAGACGGCTGCTCGGGCTCTGGGGCCGCAGGGGGCACTTATTTTATTATATAAAATAAGTGTCACACAACCGGGGTGACATGCCTTGCCTGCTTGTGGGATGAGGAAGACTCAGGGACTGGAAATGGGATTAAAACTGAAGATGTGCTCATTCCTTTGTGTATTTACAAATTTTCCTTCCGTCAGACATGAGGAGTTTGCTGCTATATTTGGCACTAATAGAGATTCTGATGCTGCTATTTTTATTGTCTATTAGTTTGTTATTATTTACAAGTTCTGTTGTGTTTTTGCATTTTTCTCTTCTGGTTAATTAACTGCTGTCTGATTGCTGTGAAGTATGAGTGTGGTGAGTAAGACTCAGGGACTGGAAGTGGGATTACAACTGAAGATAACATGCTTATTCCTTTTTGTATTGTTTACAAATTTCCTTCCGTCAAACATGAGGAGTTTGCTGCTATATTGTGCACTAACAGAGATTCTGATGCTGCTATTTTTATTGTTTATAAATGTGTTATTGTTTCCAAGTTGAGTATTCAATAAATGCTAAATTGAGAAATTTTGTGTATCGTTTGTTATTATTAGTGTGATATTTTACCATGCAAATAGAGGGGAAAACGTCCAATTATCGGCCAAAAAAAATCAGCAGCATATATCGGCCATCGCCTGACCCTGACTCCTAAATATCGGCATCGGCTATTGAAAAACCCATATCGGTCGACCTCTAGTAACAGTACATTCTGTCCAATTCATCCATCGAGTTAAGTCACACACCCACTTGAGGGGGCACTCCGGCAGACGTGAGGATGGGGATGTTCTTTCCGCTATAACATCCACTGCAGAAGTACATCTCGCTCCTGTTCACAGGGCTTACTTCAATGATGAAGCAGGGCTGGTTGTCTGGACAAGTGAAGTTGTCCTGCTGCTGGGTCTCGGTGCCGTTTTTCCACCTAAGCTTGAAGGTGGAAATGTGTTCCAACTTGGTCCCTGGGACTGCAGCATAGCCAAACATCGCGAGCAGCGTCGGCCACACCCACCACCAGAACCATCACACCGTCCTATACACATAAAGAAGAACTAAAACATAGAGTGTTGTGACAATCTATGCGTTAATGTTTGGCAGCATAGGTGATTCGTTAAAATTATACCGAAGAATGGAAAATGTGATATTTAGAATATTTTTTGCCATTTAGTAGCTAATTTAAGCACTTACCCAATGCCTCAATTTGTTTTAGGTCAGTAATGTCTGAGCCAAAAGAATGAATGTATGAATTTAATACAATTCACCCACTCCCACCCACACACAAATCTGAAATTCAATTTATTAAGACACTTCTTAAACATTAGTGCATTAACAAAAAAGGAAAATCTTAAGAGATTCAGTAGGATTTTCTATGTTAGACTTAAGTTAATAGTTCAATAGTTTTTATATATTTCAGTATACCAATTTGACTTTAATGTTGAAACAGATGCTAAAACATGGAATAATTTCATAACTAGAGAAACATGTTATTCACAAACACTAGCAAAGGTAGCTTATAGTTAAACTTACTTAAGTCAGCAAGTCAGGCTACAGTGTGTAAGAATTGTCGTAAACGATAATTTGTCTCAGTCTTACATGACAGAATAAGTAAACAGAAAATATAAAATGGCTGAAACAGCATCATTAACGCCAGCTACAGTAGAGGCGCAGAAAAGGTGTCATGACTGAAGTATTCCCAAACTTTGGAAGACCGCATGCGAGCCTTTTTTGCCGCGTGTTTCTCCAGAGGCTCCGGAGCTCCGCTGGTTGACGCAGCCAAGTTGGCTCATGTGCAGGGGGACAAGCGGCAAATTTCTTTTTTGCAGGGTGGTAGGTGATGTCTCATTAATATTTCTGAGAGAAGTGCTACATGATTGGCCAGTGCATGCCTTACAAAATGGTGCGGCACTGCATCCAAGCCTGCGGCACTCAGAGTCACAAATACAGTGGAAACCATTTGTAGTAATTACGTCTGTCTGGCTGATTTCCAACTAATTGATATTTGTATATTTATTACATGAATATAAGGTAATATAAGGTAATAGAAGAGGTATTTAATGGTTTTCCGTCTGAGGAATTTGCAAAAAACTGCAGTGCATGATGGGTCGGATCTAAAGGCTGCCTAACGTCCTCATCTGTAGGACGACTTACATCAAGACTAGGAAGGTGCATAATGTTCATGCCTGGTTGCGTTTGTTGGTCCAGAAAGTAATTCAATTTCGCCATGTAGGTTACGTTCTTAAAAACTGCTTGGAATATAGCCCGATTATATGCTGTGGGCCTTTTAATTTCTTTGTTTACCAGGTAGGCTACCTTCTTTAAACTGCGTTTTGTTAGACTACATATTTAGGGAGGTCTTTATAAATTTATTGTAGTCTTTATAAATATGTACATAGTTTAGCCTAACCCAGCCACTTAAGGGAGCAAGCCAGCTCAACTAGGTGTCGGTCCCAAGCCCGGATTAATGGGGAGGGTTGGCGTCAAGAAATAAAGAGACTGTATCTTCACTGCATGACTGATGTCAAAATGTGTGAAATATGTGGTTGTATAAATAAATTCATTAAAGTAGGTTAATGATTCTGTGCTGTCTAAATTGTATAGAAAATTTCTACATATAGCCAAACAAATCTCCTCCTGTTTGAAAAGGCATAGAAAAAGCAATTTAGCCACTAAAACTTTACAGTTTTTGTGAGGGACAGTCGAATTCTCTCGTTAAGTTTTTTGTGATCCTGCACCTACACTTTGCCGGCCCCAGGAGGATGGGCTCCCCCTTTGAGTTTGGTCCCTCCCAAGGTTTCTTCCTTCTTGGGAGTTTTTCCATGCTATCGGCGCCTATGGCTTACTCACTGGGGGCTTTGGGTGGGCATGATATAAAGCAAAGCATTTTCCCTTCCAGTTTCCTCCTCTGGTCCACATTGCAGGACCATCAGCCATCAGAAACAGCCCAGACAGTCTCCTTCAGCTTCTTTAGTGTCCTTGGAAGCCAAGGCAGTTTTAGATCTGAGAGGAGGTTTATCAGAAGGACACATATTACGTCGTTTGTCCTGAAATGTAACATGGGGAGGAAAAGTTAAGCGGTTTAGTCAGATTGGAGTCGTTTATTCAGCAGTGGCAGCGCCAGTGACTTAATGCTACAGGTGCTATAGGGGAGTGAGATTATTTAGAGCGGGTGCTTTAGCTTTTCAGCTTATGTAGATGCTGTATAGAAGCACACAGCACGATAAGCTACAGCATGGATAAAATATGATAAAATATGAAATTCTAACGTCTAGCTCACAGAGCCTCTATGTGTACTTTGAAGAAAAAATACACTACAAGTATGCTATAAAAACCGCAAAAATGTCTTACACAATATACAGATTTTACAGATAGTTAAAGAAAAAATGAAACCAATATTTTGGGGGTGCTGTGGGGGTACTATGGTCATTGGAGGAGGAGCTAGAGCCCCCCCCCCAAGCTTTTCCCTGGTGCTGCCACTGTTGTTCAGATTAAAAGTAACCTTGTCATTAATAAACAGTACTCTGATCAAATTTTTGCATGTACAAACACAATCAAAGTTTAACCACATGTTTAGACACAATTCACACACCTGTTACATTTCCATAATGCTAAGACTCTCTACACTTACTTCATCCACTTTCTTGTTTGGTACACAGTCAATTGATGGATGTGTAAGATTATTACCAGACCGTCTGCTGCAAACTCTACAGTTAATGAATGGCTGCAAAAACACACAGACACACAAAAACAGTATTTAAAGAGTGGTGGGCAATAAATACAGTGAGAGAAGGTGTAGTAAAGATATATCTAAAGATTTAAGGCAGAGCTGCTGGACTGCAGGGTTTAATGACACAGAACAATTTTAGAGGAAAGAGCTTCCAAAGCAGGGTCACCTTAAGGCTATATTATACAAAGCAAGTTCATCTAAAAGTATGAACAACAAATCCCGTTTAACTGAACACTGCTCTGTATTAAAATACTGTCCTCCGATCAAGCTAAGTGGTCCTGTAGTTCACTATTTAAAGAGGTAAATTTAAAGGGTAATTCACACTGCGCATCTACCCTGCTCTGACCAGATTTAATTGCCCTTTCACCACAAAACACCACACTGCCATTTAAGGCTGATTTCAACTGCCTGGTAATCCAGCCTTTAAGCCTGTAAACCTACTAAAATTTGAGAATAAGGTGATGGAACTGGCTGTTTGAGGCCACCTATCTATTTGTTACTTTATTGTTGGCTAACTTTCCTCCGCAGGGCATCAAAAAAGTTAACATGAACCTAAATTAATTTGCTAACTGATATGTCCAATGCTCACAGTCACAGTGACTCTTTACTTACCCTCTTGTCCATGAAAATACAGTCAGCCCGATGGTCTGTTGCAGTTGACTTTGGACATTTTGTTGCTCTCAAGAGAATCTCAATGTCAATGTATTCACTGCTGATCTAAATCACATAAACACGTTATATACAAAATTGCCTACAACTGTTTTAAAGGCAATATAACAAACAATAATCACCCAAAAAATGGCAAACTGTCACAGACTTGACTGCAGCAGATTCAGAGAGAAACTGTGAGAAGGTAAAATTGACCAGGGCTGAGATATACAACCATCACTTTCATTGTGAAGAGACATTAAGCATCATATGCATTGAAATTAAAACATCAAAATCAATGTGATTCTCATTAGTTCAGCTTGCAGATGATGAAAGTTTCACACTTTTGTAAACACTTTCTCAGCAGTTACCTTCGGACGGCCCTGGATGTTATAGAAATTCATGTGCTGACGGGTTCCTTGATGAGCATTTTCGACTGCGAGTTTAATGGCCGTCTTGTAGAGTGCAGGGAGACTGTGGTAATCTTGCTGGGCCTCTGTGGAGATAAGCAGAGCTCCATAAGCCAAAACCAGAACCAGCAGGCGGGTCATCTTCCTCTCAGCTTTGAAGGGAGAAGCAGGACTGAGGACACTGATCTGTGGTCCCCTTATCCAGCACGTCCAGGGGCGTGTCCTTCACCCGAAACAAACAGACCTTTGAACAACATTGGAAAACTCTTCAGGATGAATCGAGGCAGGTGGTCAAGTGGGTTTATTGTTATTTCAGCAATATACACAGTACACAGTGAAAGGAAACATTGTTCCTCCTGGACCACGGTGCAAGACAAAGAAGAAAAACAGAAACAACACAAGATGACACAAGTGCGGGCAAGATAGAACTATACAGAGTGAAAGGAGCACAAACAGAGGGAGAAAGTGCAAGATAAACACAAGAGCAACAATACAATACTACAGGACAAGACAGCGCAGTCAAGAACACAGAGTGCAGCCAGAGCTAACCTGAATAGGGGCATCAAGGTTGCCAGGCAGGCAGAGAAACAGAAAATAGAGGTCTACTTCACATACAACAACCCACAGTGGGTGTGGCAGGGAATACAACACATTACAAACTTCAAAGGCAACAACACCGTCACTGTTAACAGCAACGCCCTTTTAGCAAAGGAGCTAAACAGCTTCTTTGCTCGTCTGGAGGAACACAGAGCAGACATAGCCACACTGCCCCCTCCCCCAATCTCCAGCACTCACAGACTCCCTCTGCAGGAACACCACGCGAGAAGGCACATTGCATCTCTAGGTGTGTGGAGTTTAAGACAAGGCAAGTGATGCTACGATAATATAATTCCTTGGTAAGACCCCACCTAGAATATTGTGTGCGGGTTTGGTTACCATACCTTAAGAAGGACATTGCTGCCTTGGAAAAGGTGCAACGTAGGGCAACGAGAATGATTCCTGGTCTTAGAGGAATGTCTAATGAGGAGAGGTTAGCTGAGCTGAATCTGTTTAGCCTCGAGCAAAGGAGACTAAGGGGGGACATAATCCAGGTGTTTAAGATTCTAACAGGTCTGGATGCTGTTCAGCCAAATGGCTATTTCAATGTTAGTTTAAATACCAGAACTCGTGGCCATAAGTGGAAATTAGCTGGAGAACATTTTAAAACGAATTTGATGAAGCATTTCTGTACACAGCGTGTAGTTAGAGTATGGAATAGTCTTCCTGTTATTGTAACACAAGCTAAAACCCTGGGTTCTTTTAAATCAGAGCTAGATAAGATTTTTGAGCTATTAGCTAAGTTCTCCTCAAAGGAGCTTGATGGGCCGAATGGCCTCCTCTCATTTGTAAATCTCTTTGGTTCTTATGAGTCAGCTTACAGAGATGAGGTCCAGAAACTGATAGGTTGGAGTTCAGCAAACAATTTGGCACTAAACAGCACAAAGACAAAGGAATCACTGACTTCAGGAAGGATGGAGGCGACACTGGCCTGCCTAGATGGATGGATGGATGTTTTTATTGACATTGTAAGTACAATGAGATTTAGTTTGGAACGCGCCAGCAGCTACACAGTATATTTACAATTATATAGATTGTGAGGCATAAAATAAGGTGTGAGTAATATAACATAACGACATAATATAAGTAATCATTAATTAATCATTACAGATGGTATGAGGTGTGAACCGCTAGGCTGCTATGGCATGTTTGGTATCAAACCGATGGAAAATCACTCCAGTTTCCAAATCTGGTCAGTGGTTACCACGAAAGTGAATATATCAAAAGTTACACCAGCCTAACGAAAATCATCAATACAAGGGAAATCACTCTGGTCATAAATCTCAAAAGGACTGATACAGACCCCCTTCCGAAAGCCCGCCAAATGGATGGTCAGCCATTGGTCCAGGAGTCGAATTCCTGGTCACTCCTATTCACGAACTTTACACTATAAAACCTGGCACCTCAGAACAAAGCCAGGAGAGGAGAAACAGAAGGGAGGAGAAAACAAAAGACCATCAGCACGAAGAGAGGCAGAGAACATCAGCCCAAGAGAAGAGAAGCCCACAAGAAGCCCTCCTGAAGCCTATCAGTGAAGACCCAGCTGGACAGAGAACTGCAACCAAGCCCAAGCTTCACCAGGAGAGGGAATCAGAGGGGCTCCACTCCAACAACCGCTGCAAACACCGCGCCTCCCTGAGTGCCATCACCCATCAGCTCATCAGCCTCCGCAACCAACTGCCAAGACCCCCCCCCCCCCACTCTGCAACCAAGTAAACAAACTTCCTTTCATTTATAACAACCTAAACTCCTATTCACCTGCTATATTACTTTAGGACAGTATTTCCACAAATTGCTTGCTTTGCAGAACAGTATTTTCCCTTTTAAGGTTACTCATTTTAAATCTGGTCATTGCATTTTCATGATTACATTGTTTGTGTCCACTCCGTTATTTCGTGTTTATTGTTTGTTAGGTGTAATGTCTGTCTTATGTTAGTTATAGGAATAAATGCATGTCTTTTACACAACTTCAGCCTCCGTTCATTGAGTGCTCACAAGAATCCCTGCCTGTGCGATCTACGCTCTGAAACCTCAAATTCGCCTGAAATATCGCGAGACTCTCTCTCATTGGCCGTGAGGGGAGCTTCGCTACCGATCGTTTACATTACCTGGTGACGCAGCTCGTTGGACAAGCCTTCTATTCTAACCCAGGTTATTACGTGATACTGGTTATTAATGAGTTCCATTTAAGTCACACATTAACAGACTCACGGTGTTTCGCAATTGAGTTTGAGCCGACCATTCAGCATAAAAATTGGTTAATAATCACAAGGCACAAGGTTTAAACTTATTCTGAGCACACAATTTAAACTTTTTATGACCGAACGTGCAGTGAAGAAGCGCTACTGTGAACTGGTTGCAAAAGTCGCACTCATGGCAATCTGAAGGCATTTAAGCGGGATCATATGGGCTTATTATAGTTATTTTTATTTCTATTATTAGTAGTTATATTATTTTGTTTTATTTTCGGTGATTTCATTGTAGTTCTTTCGTATTAAACTGCAGTAAACTTTAACCCTATGTCTGACGAGATTCTCAGATGTAGCGCTTTGTTTCCAGGTTCAATTCGGACGAGTGTCTCCGTTTCTATATATCCTGGGAGAGATCTCTCTATTAGCGAACGGGAATACTTGTTATGAGGTTCTAACCTAAATTATGTTGCGCTTGGACATAAGACCGATAGCTTAGTTACCTATCAGGATCATACTCGTATGTGTGTGCCTGCTTTAGACAAAGCAAGTTTAACACAACTTTGCGCTGTGAGCCAAGTGTGTGTCATTTAGAAATTGGGAGTCTCCTGTGCTTGAGACCCACCGTGGTTAAGCACCATTTGCGACGAGATATAGTGCACTCACAATTTAAATCTGTCGCCGTAACGCGTGCGCCGTCTCGCTTCAGTAATTGTTTTAAGGGGTTTTATACTGTGCAAGGCACAGAAGAAGGCCACAAGCAGCATGCGCATGCATTAAATGTGTGTGTCACTCATCTAGCGTCGGCAACCGCCTAGCTATATCTTTGGTTACCTCTAGTGGTCAGGCATAGAACTACCACTCCATTTCGAAATTGCGCCTCTAGTGGCCAGGCATAGAACTACCACTCAATTTCGATATTGCGCCTCTAGTGGCCAGGCATAGAACTACCACTCCATTTTGATTTTGCGCCCCCGGTGGTCAGGCATAGAACTACCACTCCATTTCGATATTGCGCCCCCGGTGGTCAGGCATAGAACTACCACTCCAGTTCGAAATTGCGCCTCTAGTGGTCAGGCATATAACTACCACTCCATTTCGAAATCGCGCCTCTAGTGGTCAGGCATAGAACTACCACTCCATTTCGAAATTGGGCTTCTAGTGGTCAGGCATAGAACTACCACTCAATTTTGAAATTGCGCTTCTAGTGGCAAGCCATAGAAGTACTACTCCATTTCGAAATCGCGCCTCTAGTGGTCAGGCATAGAACTACCACTCCATTTCGATATTGCGCCCCCGGTGGTCAGGCATAGAACTACCACTCCATTTCGAAATTGCGCTTCTAGTGGTCAGGCATAGAACTACCACTCAATTTTGAAATTGCGCTTCTAGTGACAAGCCATAGAACTACTACTCCATTTCGAAATCGCGCCTCTAGTGGTCAGGCATAGAACTACTATTCCATTTCGTAATCGTGCCTCTAGTGGTCAGGCATAGAACTACCACTCCATTTCGAAATTGCGCTCCCGGTGGTCAGGCATAGAACTACCACTCCATTTCGATATTGCGCCCCCGGTGGTCAGGCATAGAAGTACCACTCCATTTCGATATTGCGCCCCCGGTGGTCAGGCATAGAACTACCACTCCAGTTCGAAATTGCGCCTCCAGTGGTCAGGCATAGAACTACCACTCCATTTCAAAATCGCGCCTCCATTGGTCAGGCATAGAACTACAACTCCATTTCGATATTGCGCCCCCGGTGGTCAGGCATAGAACTACCACTCCATTTCGAAATTGCGCTTCTAGTGGTCAGGCATAGAACTACCACTCAATTTTGAAATTGCGCTTCTAGTGGCAAGCCATAGCAGTGCCACTCCATTGAAATTGCACCTCTAGTGGTCCGCCATAGTAGGTTAACAACATCTGAGTTGGGTCTCTGGTGGTCAACTGCGGTGATACAACACGCATAATTGGACACACAGGTTCTTGCCTGAAAGCAGGAATCAACTTCACGGACTAAATCAGTTTGATCACAATACATTAACATCCAATTAGGTTATTGTTGCATAACTAATTGATGTTTACAATTGAATAAGAAACACAATTCATTTGGTTTGATTCCCGTTTAACCTTTTTGATTTATTTTAGGTTTTATTTCACCTTATGCTTTCATTCATTCCCTCTCCCCCAACAAGGGGACTTGCATAGAAGTTCAACCACTATTAACAACAGTAAACCAGTTACGTACACAATCCCATCAGGAAGTCGTTTGGATGTGATCAGTTGAGCCCTTCGGGTGCTGGGTGCTTACCATTCGCTCTCTGTTGGTTGAGCTTGTCTGTGGCTCTGCTGTCACTGCTTGTGATCGTACAGTTTGTCAGAACCGAAGGGGAGTTCTCAGCAATTGGATGCCCAAAAGCGTGTCAGCCCGGCTACACCCACTGACTCATTACGGGCAAGGCTGACAGGTACCTCAGGCGGTCATTACAACTTTTGAGCAGGACTTCGTTTAGGGTGAGTTCTGAGAACGGCCCTAGCTTGGACTCTCACTAGGGTGGGTGATATCTGAAGGCAATTTTGCCAGCCGATAAGCTGAGCTCCACCTGGGTTGTCTCAGTTGTGCATACAGAATACGCCCTTCCAAGTTAACATTGCTGGGGATCGGGGGAGTGGAAGCCGGACTCAGGCTTGCTTGGCTGGGAGAATGATTCCTGGTCTTAGAGGAATGTTTAATGAGGAGAGGTTAGCTGAGCTGAATCTGTTTAGCCTCGAGCAAAGGAGACTAAGGGGGGACATAATCCAGGTGTTAAATCTGGTCATTGCATTACATTTTTTTTGTATCCACTCCTTTATTTCGTGTTTATTGTTTGTTAGGTGTAATGTCTGTCTTATGTTAGTTATATCCATCCATCCATTTTCCAAACTGCTTATCCTACTGGGTCGCGGGTGGTCCGGAACCTATCCCGGAATGTGGAATGGGCACGAGGCAGGGAACAATCCAGGATGGGGGGCAGCCCATCACAGGGCACACTCACACACAAATCGTGATTATATTATTGCACTATACTATATAAATAAAAAGTAAACTTAATACCAGTTGTGGTAATAAAGTGCACAGAGAGTAAGAGAGAGTAGGGTTTCACATAAACGTATGTTCATTAGCATTTAGTATTCTGATGGCTTTGGGGTTAGAAGCTCTTATTAAATCTGGTTGTTCTGCAATGCATACTGCGGTAACGTTTACCAGAGGGCAGAAGTTCAAACATCTCATGTGCTGGGTGCGTGGGATCTTTTTTAAATATAATTATGCATATGTAGAACTAGGGATATGATCCTGTTAAGTATGATAGTTCTGTCTCATTATTGCAGGATCGACATCCATAGTAACTGTGGTGATCTATCCATTTGTGTGCATGTCTGTGTGTGTGTGTGCGAGCGGGTATACCTATCCTACCCCATAGCGTGATAAATACCTGTTTTTTTTTTCCCTTATGGGGACCACGAAACTGAAAACCAGGAAAACTCTATTTTATAAAAATCTGTGACTGCTGTGGAAAAACTAAAAATGCAAAACCTCTTTTATTTTGCTTGGTTACTTATGGTTATGGTTAGGGCAGGGTGGGGGTTAAGATTGTCATAGTTAGCGTTAGCATTTATCCAATAGAAGTCAATGAGCGGGCCCCATAAGGATAGGTATACCCTATGTGTGTGCATGTGTGTGTTTGTCCCATATTGCCTGGGCTTCAGGATACCTCATAACCCGGAACTTCATCAGAAGTAGTTAGAAAATGGATGAATGGATGGATGGATGGATGGATGGATGGATGGATGGATGGACAGATCAATAAAAGTACAGAACATCCATTTTACAAAGAACCATCAACACTAAATGTATGCACTGGTCATGCTCCTGGAAATTAAACTTTTCTGAAAAGCAGCATGTTCATAAATTAGCTGCTGTTATACCTTGGGGGAACAAATGCAGATGAAATTGTAAAACAAACTGCAGTGGCAAAACAGTTCTGGCTGCCTGTGCTGCCCTGCCTGCCCGCCCTCCTGCCCATTACGTCCTGCCTGTGCCACCCTCCTGCCTGCCCTCCTGCCTGTTTACGTCTTTCCTGTGTGCCCTGCTGCCAGTTATTCTGTATTTACATCCGGACTTAACTAATTGAACCATATAAACCATATAAATCAGGACTTTGTTAACCTGACTTCTGCCCTGTGGAGGATGGGCTCCCCCTTTCACTCTGGTTCCTCCAAAGGTTTCTTACTATGACTGAGTTTATCCTTGCCAATGTCGCTTTCTAATTTTTCAGGCTAGATCTTGCTCACTGGGACAATTGGGCAGGGACAAAGTAAAGTGCTTTGAGACAATGTAAGGCTATGAAAATGTACTATACAAAATAAAGTGAATTGACTTGAGTAATGTGGCACAAAGCAACCCTTCTTTGCCACAGGAAATGTCTGGTGCAATTTCTTTTTTAATTGTACATGTCAATTGCATAATACCCTAAACTAATTCATTATTATTTCTATTATTATCATCATCATCAGTATTTCATTAGTATTCCATGGTATTTAGATTTTTCAGGAATCAGTGTGTGTACTGTATACTTTTTAATTTATTTGCACTATGTGTAGTGTCTCTGCAGCTGTATATACTTGCTGCATTATGCACAAGAACTTCCCTCAGGCATCAGTATAGTTAATCAAATGTAATATTTCTTGCTTGTTTATTAAGTTGTTTTAGGTATTTTGTGTGTTCCACTTAATTTAGTGTAATTAGTCCTAGTTGACTCAGGTTTAGTTAGATTTTTCCTTCTGTTGTTCCTCTGCATCATGCTACTGTCATAAAATTTCAATGTCTTACCTAACTTAAGAGTTTTGTGCATTGTGTTTTGGAGAGAAAGAAATCATTACTTTTTTTCTTTAGATTCATCCACTGATTCTATCACCTATGACACATTCCCCCTGAATATTTGTTTGTTTATTTATGTATTTGCTTGGGGGATGGAATTAACAAACAGAAATAACTGAATGAATCAGGGTAGTGAAAAACATTTATAAACTTATCATTTTGGTATTGGTACGATCCTGTTCTGGTTAGTTAGCCGAGGGAGTAAATCATCCGGAGTTTCATCTCTCAATCTCCTCCTACACCCACTCAGCATCACAGTATGGACTCCCCAATGCAACTGATCTGCACGTATTTGTACTCTGGGAGGAAATTGAAGCCCCCATAGGAAAAACTCAAAGCCTACAGACATATGCACAAAACCAGGGGACATGCTCAGTTCTGCAGGCCTGGAAGTGTGAGAGAAGGCTATTTATTGAGTTTCCCCTCTGCCCCTGGTAAAGATGAAACATGCACAAGTCATTAAACACACATATACTTACATGAAAGTCTGACTGATACTGGAGCTTCCAGTGCCCGTAAACCAGGTACTGGGGTACTCCATTTCCTTCTTGATAATTAGCGCCATTGAAAAAAAAAACGGTGCCTTTCCTAATATTAACTGACTCTCAGACAAATGTACTGCTTGAAGACCCTGCCACTATTCGCATTTTCCAGCAGGAGTCACAAATCTTCATTGCATTCAGTTTATTCTCAGATGAGCTCATGCATGTTTCTATGTGCATCTTTACACTTAAACAAATACAGCTAACCTCTGTTGTTATATTCCATATATATTTGTCGTGACTGGCCTTTTTTCTCAAATGATGGATTTCTGAAACTAAAACTGACAGTATTCTAAAATATTTATATTGCCACATCATCGACACATGTTCTAATATGACATAGCATTCCCCTGGACCATAGTGCGACTTAGAGACAAGATATAACATGCCCTTCACGGTAAAACACTAGATAGGTGCAACACTTAATGTCAACGTTGTCAATGTCAATGTTGACTTAATGTCAACGTTAAATTCATGGATTCGCAAATTAAGTAACACGGTTACAGTACAAAAACGAGCAGAGCTGTGTATGGCATGACTATCTCGCGGCGGCGACAAAATATGCTTATCCTTCTAATTATTCAGAAGAAAATATATTTGCAAGCACAGCCGTTCACGGCTTCCGTACAAAAAGCTGTCACTACGCTACAGGAAGAATACACGACCAATATAGGATTTACACAAGTCTGCTTCTTTTGTTTTATTTAGTAACAACTTTCACAAAAATTGACAGCAATACTGCTAAAAGTGCAGATCTGTTGCCAAATTAAATAAACAAAGAAATTAATCATAAAAATATTCAAAGTATATACAGCCAGGGGCGCCACTAGCAATTTTGGGCCCTATGACAAAATATGAGGTTGGGCCCCCCTACCACACCCATTCAGATCTCTGGGGGCCCCTAAAGGGCGTGGGCCCTTAGAATTGTCCCAACTTTCCCCCCCTTAGCGGCGCCCCTGTATACAGCTAACCATTTCCAATCGAAAAGTACATACAAGTCTCCAATATAAGTTATACAATGGAGCGCAGATAAAACTTTTAAATAGTAATTAACCAAACTATATAAAGAATACAAGTTTGAATACAGGTAATTTGTATAAATTTTACTGTGTTCAGACTGAAAAATCAGCACCAGCCTTACACACATTGCAGTTCTGCTTTTTTCTTCTTTTAGCATAATTACCCGTTTCACGTTCACGAGGCAGAAGATCCCTGCAAATGTGAAAATTCACAAGTAACAGGCACCATTAACCTCAAGCCATAACAGTCTGCTAGCCTGAACAATAGCAAACTCTATGTATTACCAATTATTACGCAGGTTGTCACTTTATCAAATCATGACTGTTACTAAGAAGTGGGAGTGAAACGCGTGTCACGAGATCTCGCGATATTACAACATGACGAGATTTCTCGTTGGAGCGAAAAGCCGTTTCACGAATGCGCTGCAAATGAGCTGCTGTAAATATGTCGGCATCTGACTAAATTACTATAGTAGATACCCCAGACACTTTTGAATCTTTTGTGTGTCAGCATTTCGGGTGCCCGGCGGAAAATATAAATGGCGAAAGGGAGACAGACAAAACACGAACCATCTGTAAGGACTGTAGAAAGCTAATGCCGCACACAGCGGCTAATGCTACTACTAACTACTATGCAAAGCCATTTGCAGCACCATCATAGCTCTTTATTTAAATTCACTGCACCGGTGAAGAAAACATTTTTTAAAAAATGTTATGTTTATTATTGGGTGCTTTCCACTTCATGCACCCACATACAGCGCTAGCTTAAAGCAATGCATTCTGGTCCTGACGCAATGCATCATGGTTATATTTTTTATCGCCCGTTGCATTACGTCACCATGTCACATGGTACCAAAACTCCGCGAGAGCAAGACACATCAGGCAGCACCTCTTAGCAGGCTGCACAGGCTGGATCCGCCTCCATTACGACACAACTTTGCCCTTATTGGCTTAAGATTTTAGTTACATACATGACGTTTGTATATCTGCTATTTCTCCCGAGAAGCAGGTAAAGCGGTAACTGCTTTTCAATTAATTTACTTGGTAAAATTAAATTTAAATAAATGATATGAATATTGTAATAGTACTCGTGAGCTTTGTTTGTTGTTAGTTACTATAATGTTGCGCTGCTTTATTTGTTTAATCGTCTTGTCTGTGAAGACATTCAAGTTAATCAAATAAGAACTGCACTGTACACTGTACATGACCATAAAAACTTTGAATCCTTGAAATAAATGTTTTTGATCTTTTCCTTGGCAGTTATCTTTTTACACAGGGCCTCTATGTACACAATAGTTATTTTTTTCACGACTAACAGTATGGATCAGGAGTTGGTTATTGTAAAAGAAGTAATGTGCATGCAGGTGATATTTGTATAGATTTATATTTACCCCTAGGTGATAAGTTTGACAGTCATTTCTTTTACCGTTTGGCCTCTCGGTTGAACATAATAGTGGCGCGAGCAGCTCCACTTGGTTTTTTAAAAATACTCAGCCATGAACTTTTGGTGAACTCAGGTGAATCCCTTCCTTCAGTAGTAAACCTTGGTAGTTTCAGCCGTTTACACATTGTCTCACTAAAAGGTTGATAATATATTTGTCCTTTTACATAGTGATAAAATATACGCGATAAAAATGTGAATATTCATAGATTCAGGACTAACAAAGTAGCTAACAGAAACTCAGACTAACAAAAGGTGCAAATACATACTCAGTTGGTTCCATTGTGTTGATTACATTATAATGTTTACATTGTAATGATTATATCATGGATATTTGGCATACTTTTTATAAAATCGTAATTCTTATATTCTGCGTTATATAGTGCTAAATAATATTCCATAGATGGATGGACTTTATTAATCCCCGTGGGGAAATTGTGTTTTTTATGTCTCCCTCAACTTACTCTTTGTGGAGTAAGTTGTCCGCGAAGTGCAGCTACCTGTTGGGGCGCCCAGGGAGCTGGGGGTTAAGGGCCTTGCTCAAGGACCCACAGACGTGCTGAGGCTGGGTTAGTTTCAACTGGTGACCTCATTACAGGCACAAGGACTGACCCCTGCCCCCCAACTGTGTATGAGTAGCATTTATGCTGTTTCTTGAGTGTGAGCTAGTACATAAACCAGCTAGTGCTCACCATTGCAAAAATACTCTAGCTTTCTGTCATACACATTTTTTTATTTTCTTACATTGTCCGTTTTTGTTCATAGTCTGTAATATTCTGAATAACGACAATGTAGAGGAAAAACAGATTAAATTCTCCTTGTTTGTAATTTCCCCATGTAATCCACTGCCTTGTGGTAAGAGGTGCAAAAGTCAGACGCGTTGAATGATGAGGATACGATATTGAGTTTAGTTCTTGAGAGGATTTATTCATATGATATTTTAACACACAGTACTTTGAACTGGTTTGTTTGGCGCAAAAGGGCCGATATGCAGACACCATCACACATGGCAAATACGGTCAATGACTGTTTCACTTTGCACCTTCAGCCCTGAGCCGCGTAATCTCAGCACCTTTAATAACAACCATTGCTGCCTCCTACAGGTGGGAATACACTTAGACAATAGTAAATATCACTAAGGCAGGCAAGTACCTCTCGTTTCAAGTGTTGCAATACTATATAACATTATATTATAAACAATAAATACGAATAAATAAAAACATTAAACAAATAAACATAATCAATAATATTCATGAATAATTATGCTTAATATACAAATAAAAGAATAGCTCCTGCAGATGATTTCAGATAACTACTGGAACAATGAGTTCTGGAGGGGAGCAAGCTCTGTTACATGCTATAGAAATGTTGATCTGATTCCTTTCATTATCAGATTGTTACCACTGTTAAAAACCACAGATATTGTATTCTGATTGTATGCATTTCCTTATTAGGGCATGTCAGTTACTTCTGTTAAAAAATCCGTTTATTCTGACGTCGTAAATTTCCTGATCAGAGTTTACCCTCTTTAAAGTGATGGAGGTCCACTTGTGCCAAAGATACATCGATATGCATATGAGATTTCGTTTGTGCCAAAAATATGTAAATAGCACACAGTCCATGTCGACTGAGCATGTGACAAAGAATTTTTCTGTGACAATTCTATTTTGTCAATGAGTTTGTCTGTGGAGCCCCTGAAGGGACCTAATGGTGTCCGCTAATTAGATACCCAGAAATAAACTGTGTGGCTCCTGCCCAAGCATTGCTGCCCAAACAGCAGCTTCCTCCTTATGCCACCGAGGGAGGAGTAGCCAGTGGTTCCCCTGCCCCTTCCCCTCTCCCCCCTGCAGACGAGGATCATAACCATTCAGCACCCGACTCTACCTCCTTCTCGGTGAAGAAGTGCCGTGGCGAAACGCTCAGGCAGCAGGACGAGGTAGCAGAAATTCTTGCCCCTATGTTGGTATGTCCAAATCCTCAAGGGGGAGATAAGGTTTGCTCATCTGACACTGTAGATGAAGGAGTTGAACATAAGAACATAAGAACTATACAAACGAGACGAGGCCATTCGGCCCATCAAGCTCGCTTGGGGAGAACTAAACTAATAGCTCAGAGTCGTTAAAATCTTATCTAGCTCTGATTTAAAGGAACCCAAGGATTCAGCTTGCACTACATTATCAGGAAGACTATTCCATACTCTACACGCTGCGTAAAGAAGTGCTTCCTTAAATCCAGCTTGAAATGTTCTCCCGCTAATTTCCACCTATGGCCACGAGTTCGTGTATTTAAACTAATGCTGAAGTAACTATTTGGTTGAACAGCATCCAAACCTGTTAGAATCTTATATACCTGGATCATGTCCCCCCTCAATCTCCTTTGCTTGAGACTGAACAGATTTAGCTCAAGTAACCGTTCCTCGTATGACATTCCTCTAAGACCAGGAATCATTTTTGTGGCCCTACGCTGCACCTTTTCTAAGGCCACAATGTCCTTTTTAAGATATGGTGACCAAACCTGCACACAATATTCTAGGTGAGGTCTCACCAAGGAATTGTATAATCTTAGCATTACCTCCCTTGACTTAAACTCCACACACCTGGAGATATACCCCAACATCCTATTGGCCTTTTTTATTGCTTCCCCACACTGGCGAGAATGGGACATGGAAGCATCAACATACACACCAAGGTCTTTCTCATGATCAGCTACCTTTATTTCAGTGACACCCATGAAATACCTGTACTTTATATTTCTGCTCCCTAGATGGAGTACCTTATATTTATCGACGTTAAATTTCATCTGCCAGGTATCGGCCCAGTCACTAATTAAATCAAGATCCCGCTGTAGCTGCTGAGCCACTAATTCAGTATCTGCTACACCACCCACCTTGGTGTCATCTGCAAATTTCACCAGTTTACTGTATATATTGGTATCCATATCATTTATGTAAATTAGGAACAATAGTGGTCCTAAAATCGAACCCTGCGGTACCCCACTATGAACGCAAGCCCACTGTGAGTTGAAGGACATTGCCAGTGACCTGCTGGACCCCAGGCAGAACAGGCCTCACCATGCGACAGCCCTTCAGAGACTGGTCCTCCTGCGCATGGACTGGGGCATGATGCATCAGTTTAAACAGGAGCCTGGTAAATCCTGCGAGTGCTACACCAAGCGACTGATGGCAGCATTCTCCAACTACAGTGGGATGGACTCCACAACGGACCGAGAGTGTATGTGATGTAAAATACACTAAGATAGGTAAAAACTCTTTTGTGGACTAAGTAAAACAAACATTTTATGTTCTAGTTTTCTTAAAACTACTGAAACAAATAATTGGCTACACTGCAGTTCCGCTGTTTTGTTTGGCACCCCTGCATGTCGTGCATTGTGTGGAAAAAACCTGAAGGCTGAGGAATGTTACGTAACACAGCTAGAATGTAAAAACTCTCTCTGGTGTAATTCACTGCATAAAACCAATGGTGTTAAGTGTGATGTCTTCTTCATAACACTCCCTGATGTTTGTGTCCGTGACCATGAGATAGGGTGGGCTGCTTTTCTTCCTTCCTTTGACTAGTATTCCTCCTAAATTGTTCATCTGTATTTGCTGCATTGGTACTTGATGTGCGTGTGCCTTGTGTCACGATCGCCATTTAACGGGAGCGGCGGACGGGCAGGAAACAGGCAAGGCAGGCAGGATACGGGGATTTATTAGGAACACGGGGTGCAGGAAACATCTCACGCAGACGGACTTCAATGACGGACACTGAACTCTAGTAAGACATGAACTCAAATAGACAGGACTGATTGAAAATAATCGGACACAGCTGGGTACGATCAGGGAAGCACACGTGGATAATCAGGGGGCGTGGCACACACGGTGGTCAGACTGTCCGGGACCTCCTCGGGGACTAGGGCAGGAAAGTCTGGAGCTGGGTCAGGGACAGGAGTGGGGCCAGGAACAAGAGCCCCAGGGGGCACAGTCATTTGAGGCGGAGGGAGCGCCTCGGGCGTGGGCTCTGGGGCCGCAGGGGGCAGCGGAGGCGGCTGCTCAGGAGCTACGGGCAAAGCAGGCGGCGGCTGCTCGGGCTCTGGGGCCGCAGGGGGCAGCGGAGGCGGCTGCTCGGGCTGCGCAGGAGCTATGGGCGACGAAGGCAACTGCTCAGACGCTGTAGCAGGAACCCAGGACTTTATGCTCAGCCCACTGCTGTTAACTCCGATGACTCACAACTGAGCAGCAATGCACATTTCGAATTCCATCATCAACATCAGGCAGATGACAAGACTGTTGTGGGTCTCATCAATAAAAACGGTGACTCAGCATACAAAGAGGAAGTGTGATGACTATCGGACTGCTGCAGAGCCAACAACCTGTCTCTGAATGTTGACCAAAGAGATGGTTGTTGACGTTAGAAGAACACAAAACACAGAGTGACCACTCTCTGCTGCACATCGATGGCTCATCTGTGGAGATCGTAGAGAGTACCAGATTCCTTGTTGTCCATCTGGCGGAGAATCTCACCAGGTCCTTCAACATCAGCTCCATAGTAAGGAAAGCACAGCAGCACCTCTACTCTCCACGGAAGCTCAGAAAAGCCCATCTCCCATTCTCACACTCTATTGGGGAACTGTTGAAAGCACCCTGAGCAGCTGCATCACGGTCTGCTTTGAGAACTGTGTCGCCTCAGATCACAAGTCCCTACAACAGATAGTGATGACAGGTGAGAAAATCATTGGGAGTATCGTGTTAGAGAAATATGTACTTTTTTTATCATCATTTTGCTAGACGCTTAGAAACAACACCCTGCCGCAGCTTGATCTTAATTGAGCAATAACACGTCTCAAGAACTGTCGCTTGAATATTTCCACCCCATATATGGTGACAAACAATGTTCAATGTCAGTTGCATATCCTGTTTGTGTACCTCAATAAAAGACACTGCGAGGGGAGTTACTCTTTCGAAGTTGGCTGAGTTCGACTGAGAGGCTGACACCTCGAGGTCAGGACCGGGCTTCCCTTTGTAAGGAAAAGTGGTAAAAATGTCCCAAGGTTCTTGGTTGATCATTTGAATGCAGACAATGTTAGGAATTTATGATCATGGGGGAAGCCAGGGAGAGAATGGGGGTTCCAGTTGGCACCACTATGGTGATAAGGATAAGATAAGGTGATAAGAATTGAATTACAATGATCATAAAAGTCTCCACCCTGTCCTGTCCCGTCCCTGTCTCAGGATCCTCACACTCCAGGGGGTCACTCTTTATATGTAAATTCACTCACAACACCTACACACAACACCTTGGTGGGGAGGGCCTTTTTGGGTATAAAGGGGGGTGAAGAACTGTCTTCAATTTGTATCTGAGCTGCCTTTCAGTACCCGGTGTGTCTCTACACTGTATTACATTGTATTATTTTTGCTGTTCAATAAACCATCATTTTGCTGAAACTGCGGAGACTCTGCAAGTGGATTCCCTACACCTTGCAGCAAGTAAAACGTCATCACAGCTGTCTGTGTTGTTCTGTGTTCAGAGACTGGTTTGTTTCCAGCGCATCTTCAGAAGAAGATAACCCTAACATATCTCTCCCCTCCATCACAGATATTCACACCACACACTGCATCCGCAAAGCCACCACCATTGTGGATGACCCCACCCACCCCTCACATTATCGTTTCACCCTCCTGCCTTCTGGAAATAGGTCCCGGAGCATTCGGGCCTTCACAGCCAGACTCAAACAGCTTTATCCCCCATGCCGTCAGACTACTGAACTCTCAGGGACTAATCTGATACCACACACACATACACTCATTAACACACTTTATTATTTAACTACTATTTTTTATCTTATTGTCGCCATGTTTACAGTTACTTTTATTTATTTTTATTGCTACCTCATTGGACAACCAAACTGCGCCTTCTCAGTACTGGGTTTACTGTGCTGTTTGTGCTCGTTGGTGTCAGTTGTCCTCTCTTTTTGCACTGTCCTGCAATGTTTGCACAGTTTTTGCTCATTATGCACCATACAGTATGTTGCTAGGTTGGTATGTGTTAGTCTTCTGTTAATTTAAGTAGCACCTTGGTCCGAGGGAAACAGTTTCTTTTGTAACTGTACTATACTCAACTGTGTAAAGTTAAAAATAACATTAAAGACCTACTTGACTTTTACTGAACAGGTGCTAAAGTGAAATTACTTGCTTCTGGGAAAGAACTCCAGCTGAAATTCTGTACAACAATTATGGGAGACATATGGGAAGGACGCGGTGTCAGACCTGCCCCAGTGGGACGAATGTGGTTTTCCTAGTAACAGCAGCTTCAGTCCCAATCAGATAAGCCAGATGCATCTGAAATTAGAGGAACGGGATCAGACTGGTTGCTCAGGGACTAATGTGGTAGAACTAAAACAGAGACAAATTGGACGGTGTTTCAATTGTGGGAAAATGAGACAAAGCAGGCAGAGGAGATGCGGGTGGCAAAGAAGCATGAGATAAGGAATGCAGAGAATGTGGATGAGGGTGAGACTCCTGTGAAAACTGTGTATTGAAAATTAGGGCCATAGTATTGTCATCCATCCTGTCAGGGTATGGAAATACACTGAGGGTAAATGGCCTAATGCAGGAAGTGTCTTAATCCTATAACATCCAGCTGATTCAGGCTGTGGGGGACAGTGTAGTACTGCACTCTTCTGGCTGGGACCTTGAATAAATGAATGAATGTTACATTTATACAGCCCTTTTCTAAGATACACAAAGAGCTTTACAGAAGCACTGGGGAGCCACTTCAACCCAAACGTGAGGCAGCAGGAGAGGGGGCCCAGGCAGAGAGAACAGCCAACAAGACGGGTGCTTCCACAGACAGGACGGGGGCCCCGGCAGACCAACGCTGACGACTCCTGGGACCAAGTCAACAGAGCAGCTGTCGTCATTGTGACTCACCCTCATACATCCATCCATTGTCTAAACCGCTTATGCTACTGGGTCGCGGGGGGTCCAGAGCCTATCCTGGAAGGATCTGTGCACGAGGCAGGGAACAACCCAGGACGGGGGGGCAGCTCATTGCAAGGCACATTCACACACCATTCACACACACATGCACTCCTACGGCCAATTTAGCAAGAGAGAACATGCAAACTCCCCACACATGTGACCCAGGCGGAGACTCGAACCTGAGTCCCAGTGGTGGGAGGTAACAGTGCTAATCACTGCACCACCAAGCAGCCCCACCCTCATACATGATTTCTGATTCTTGATTTTAATCCCCTTTTCTGTTTTTGGCAACATATAAAGTGCTGTGAATGTCACTGTCAGATTGTCATATCATCCTCCAGTTGTCCCTTGTCACCCTGGATGCACATTGAGTGTTTGCTAAATATTTTATCTTGTAGTGTTCCTGATTTTTTCCTGTGTTTTAATTTGCAATTCTCAAATTTCATGACTGGCATCCGTGGGGACGATTAATTAAACCTGTTAACTCTGCACTTCAATTTCAAACTGTTGGTAACATGTGTACATATTTTTGTCTGATCTTTTCACCACCAGGTGGCGATATAGCAACTCCAGAGTTATTGATGGCTAGAACAAAAAAAACACAGTAACACAGAGGTGTAGCTAAAAATTCTGGGCCCCTGACAGAATGTCACCTTGCGCCCTCTGTCGAATTTTACATTCTGTGAAAGAGATTTGTTGAGCCATCTTCCAATGTAATCCAATCCAGCTCTTTATTTGAAAAGCACTTTAAACAACCTTATGGACCAAAGTGCTGCACAAAGGAATAAATAAAAACATTCACACACTTAAAAACGAAGTAAAAGAAATTTAATAAAAACCAAAACATTCAATGTGAGTAAAAGGCCATTAATAAAAATTTAAAAAAATCTATTAATTAATAAAGAAAAGGCTAAGATTAAAATAAGATTTACTATTAAAATTAACATCTCACAATGTGTCAAAGGTGAAGGAGAAGAGATTAGAAGAGATTTAAAAACGGACAGAGGGGATTCCTCTCTAATGTGAAAAGGCAAGTCATTCCACATTTTAGGAGCTGCGACTGCAAAGGCTCGATCCCCTCTAAGCTCACGCTGAGTCTTAGGAACCGTCAGGAACAGCTGATCAGCTGACCTGAGAGAGCGGGTGGGGGTGTAAGGGTGAAGCAGCTCACACAGGTCAGATGGAGCAAGACCACTGAGGGCTTTAAAAGCAAATAACAGAATTTTAAAATGAATCCTAAAATGTACGGGCAGCCAGTGGAGTGAGGCTAAAATGGGGGAGACATGCTCATATTTCCATGTGCGGCAGCATTTTGAACCTTCTGGAGGTGAACAATAGTGGAGCCTCTAACCCCAACATAGAGGGCGTTACAGTGGTCCAAACTAGTAGTGACAAAAGAGTGGATTACTGTCTCAAAGTGCTGCCTTGAAAGAATTGGCTGTATTTTGGCCAACTGCCTCAATTGTAAAAAGCTTGACTTGACAACTAACCTTATCTGAGTGTCAAACTTAAGGTTGGTGTCGACTTTATGTGTGTGATGTGTGATGACTGGTTTACAATATTGTTCCAAGGAACCTAAAATTACAGTGGAGGTCAGAGGAGTGGAGTTACCAAAAACCAACACTTCTGTCCATTACCTCCCCACTTCCTTGTTAGTTACAATATTTGTTCTGCATTACTGTACTGCTTTGGAGCCTTTTGATATTAAGGTGAATAACACAGGTGAAAAATTAAGGTGAAAAAAGAGACAGATGCATTGACAGCAGTCGTGGCCACACTTTGGACTGGGAGTGTAAGAGCAAAGGAAACTGAATCCACTATGTTCTGTCCTGTAAATTTTTATTAAACACCACATGACACACATACGAGTCCTGTTTTAACTTTCAGGGCTGATGGTCTGCAGCCTGGCTTGTGTTCTACAGTGCAGCGCAGGTGCAGTCACTGTGCTGAGCCCGGCGTTATATTAATGACGCAGCCTTTCACACTGACCAGTGAGAAATAACCTTGAAAATGACTGTGCTCTTTGTGGTTCTCCTTTTTTCTTACCACCAAGCAAGAGACTAAACATATTTTCTACTTATCAGTTATCAGAAATCAGAAATGTCATGCAGTAATCAGAGGTTAGACAGCAAGAATGACTTTTGTATTTTTATCTTTTGTCAATCTTTTATCCAGCGACTACTAATTCTCATCGGGGTCTGGAGAGGGTGGGACCTGTCCCAGGAAGCACAGAGCACAGGCCTGCATGGGATGCCATTCCACACAAGCAAAAACAATTAAGATGGTCAGATTTGCCTCACTGTGTGATTTTGACTGAAAGATGAACTAAGCACAGTCTTGTGTGTATAAAAATGCGTAGATTCATTTAACTTTAACAATGAGATTCAGCAACATGACCTTATAGTGTTAATGATCGGTATCTTACTGGTATTAACTGAATTATGCAAAATTCTACATTATTCTATATTATTGCACCCAAATTGTTCATACTGACTAAATGTAATTACTGACATCCTGGACATACTGCTTTTTAGGTTTGAATTTAAAATGTTAGTAGACAAATTCATGCTGTCAATAACATCTCACTTGCTCACCCACTTTTAGATAAAAATACCCTTTGTGGTTTTTCTAGTGAAGCAGTGGGCCTGAGCTGAGGACCTGATGGTTGTGTGGTTTTCGCTCACTGAGAAGAGAGACACAAACACCCTGCTCTCAGTCGGTCAGTCTTCCTGTAAAATGCAGAGGTGAGACTGCTAGTGGAAAATTACTGACTGCAGCGTCAACAACACATATAAACAGCAGCACAAACAAAATGTTCCACAAATGCAGGACATCTGTATGCTTACAGCACACATCAGACACGCTGACCCTCAGCACTGAGCTCCTCCAGGCTCTGTGCTCTCCCTCTTCTCTTCAATTTCTACACAAATCACTGCTGCTCCAGTGAAGATCCTGAATTTTGCAGGTGATACTACTGTGTTTGCCATCATAACTGAAGGTGATGAGTCTGCCTACAGACTGGAAGTCGTACAGCTGACCATCCAGTTCTGAACTCACATTATCCCAAATGTCCACATGCTTAGACTCCTCTCATCATCAGGGAGGAGCGTCCCTTGGCACTGTAGAGTAGATGGATGAGAGCAGGCTGATAACAAGGCTGTCATCAATTTTATGTGACACCTCTCACCCCCCCAGCAGACTATGGAGGCCCGTAAGGGCAGCTCCTTCAGTAAGAGACTCAGACACCCGGCGTGTGACAGAACGGTACCGCAGGTCATTGGGCCCCACAGCAGTCAGGCTTTATAATCTGCACTCTGCTCATTGAACTTTTCCCCTGTTCACTGTCTTCTGATACAGTTTCTATCTGCTGCTGATCTGCAATATTGTTCCTCCTTATTCACTGATGTGCAGTGTTGCATTGAGCCAGTGCATTATGCCCTGTGTGGCAGCTTCCTTTGGGAGGCTAATATCTGGCACATGAGCAATAATGTTACATGCAATAGGATTGTGTATAAGTTAAGGATTGTGTATAAGTTAATTTTAATATTCCTATAATATTCCTCTGTATGTAATATATTCTTATTTTTTGTTTCTATTATTACCCTATATTTATATATACATCCATTTATTTTACATTCATAATGATGTTGTTTGTTGTTTTGTGCCCCACTGCTCTTGTAACAAGCCTCAGTCTTGACTCTCCCTTTTAAGGTCTTGGCCTTAAATCACACTCGATATAGGTGGTGTCGTCCCCATCACCCTGACCAGGATACATGCTGTAAGATTAATGGATGGTGTTTATCTGTGTGATGAAAAAGAATGTGAATAAAACAAAAATGTACCATTATAAATGGGAGCCCTAGGATGTGTGGTGGTTAGAGATGTGGACTGATGAGAATTTTGCTTTTCTAAAGTTCTGTTGTGAAAACTGTACATTCCGTTCCATGTACAGTAGTGATATGTAGCAATCATGTGCTCCAGTCAAATGTCCAGCTGCATGAATAATAATGGTGGCTTGTTTGGATAAAATAACTTAGGCTGAATACTTGAAAGCGTGACCTGGGTGAGGTAGAGAGGAAACAGGGTCTTACAAGAAGCAGATATTGTTCTGTCTGTGTGGTTTTTACTCTTTGCAAAGTGAGTCCAGCACAGTGCAGTCAGTGGGTCAGTCTTCCTGAGCTGCATCTAACCAGTGGAAACATCTGCAGCACTGCAGAGAAGCACTCAGCAGACAAACAAACCCAAACAGCTTACAGCTGTATGTCACTTTTGGACAGAGGTGGACAAAGTACACAACTTCACTACTTGAGTTAAGTATAGATACTCCTCGTCAAATAATACTCAAAGTTTTTCAGTTAATTTTTTACTTCAGTTAAAGTACTGGAGTATTTGCATCTAAAAATACTTAAGTATTCAAAAGTACATTATGTTTTAAATGCAAGACATTTTTCAGAACCTAATGACTCCTGAACACCCCACTGAATACACTGACTGGCTTGTACATCTTGTAGAATAAAAAGCTTGTGGAATATGATACAATGACTATAGAAACACAACTGACATAACAAAAGTACAGCCATTGTCATTTTCATCTTATTTAACACCCCCCACCCCACTCACACAAAAGAGCATGGTAGTGTTCTTACAGAGCCGTAGCAGTGTGTGTGTGTGCATGTGTGCATGTGTGTTTGTGTGTGTGTGTGTCTATGTGTGTGTGTGTTTGTGTGTCTGTGTATGTTTGTGTGTGTGTCTATGTGTGTGTATGTTTGTGAGCCAAGTAACAAGACAGGGAGCAAGAAACAAAACTCCTCTTTCTTAATTATCCACATCGTTATTAACGACACAGGTATATATACAGGTACATATACAGGTACATGTATATACTCAAAAATACATCCAGAACACACAATTAAATGAAAAACGTAATTTAAGAACACTTGAAATTTTCATTCAGTTTCTTTCATCTGTTTAATATAATCGATCAGTCCCTGTGCGTTTGCCCCAAACCATTCAGCATGGTACACAAGGGAGACAAGTAAGCATGTGTGACATCAAAGAACTGATTGCAGCAACTCAGCCTTTCCACAACATTAAAGCCGCTTATTCCCCCCCATGCCATGAAGAAATAATCTCTGTGGCTCCCCTCTCCCCCTCCCTCAGCCCCCAGTCTGGCTTGAACATTTGCACTTCCAGTAAAAATGCGCCCCAAACACACTGACACCAAACTCAGCACCGGTGCTCCGTAAAATCCCGTGATTCAGTCTCAGAAGCACTGGCTCCCCTGCCCTCCTCTGAACATTATTAAAGCTACACCCTGAACACTCTGTGTGACTGACATGAATGAGAAGCATCTTTATTCATAATCTCTGTAGCGGAGGTCAGAATACAGAGTGTCATTATTCCCGTCTTTCTTCTGTCTCCTGGGTTTTGGCTTCTTAAGGTTCAGGGCAGCGTAATTCAGTGTGTCCTCGTCATGGCACTGTGGAGACAAAGATGGCAGAATTGGATGGATCAAATCGGTTTGCTATTACCTATTTTCACAAATAGCACTTAAAATGCTGATCCCAGGATGGAAATCAGTCTGAGGTTCATTTGTTTTACTGACGATTTGTAATTTGAAATATTTATTACATACTTGCTTGCGTGACCATTCCACTTTTGATATATCACTGTTCTTTTCATCTGTTTAAAATATATAACACATCAATATATTATTTAATTTCGCACGGTATCATACCGTGGTCAGATAACATTCCGAATTTTCAAGCAATCAACATCCTTTTTGTCTCAAAAATGAAAGTAAAAATGACTTCTGTCAATTTAAGTGTGCATGTTTGGATACGTGTCATTTGTTCTCATATATCATATATAATAAAATTGCTATAAAGGAGATCTTGGTAATAAAAGTTATTGATATGCAACTTATTGCAACATGTATATTTCAATAGATTTTGCAAAATATGAAAGATATAATACAAAAATGTAAATCTTACAGTACAAAAAGGTTTATATAAATAAGGTGAGATTTAATAATGGATTTTAAAACTGTATTACCTGCAAGAGTGGTTTTAATATGAAAATGTTATCTATCATAAAACAATTTTATATTTCTATAATTTGTTAAAATCTACATTTTGTCCTTCTGAGTGCATAAAGCCGGGCAGCGTACCTGCACAGTGTGTACAGGTCAGTTTACATCTTATACAAATGAGAGCAACGTTCAGAATAATGCTGCAAGATAAAACTATCAGCAAGCCAGAGTGAAGAGGATCCAGCAGCTTCTGAAAGCCTGTAACAAAGAGATAGATTTCAGCATAATGATATAGAGACACATTTCCCATTTGCTTACATTACATTAGTTAAAGATCAAATCGATAACACATTACAGCAGTTGTTTTGTAAATAGTCCATTTTTAACATGAACTTCTAGTATTTTGTATTTTAACAATTTATATTAATATTTGAAATAATTATTAAATTAGGCTCCGGACCCCCCGCGACCCAATAGGATAAGCGGTTTGGAAAATGGATGGATGGATGGATATTAATATTTGAAATAATTATTAAATTAGGCTCCGGACCCCCCGCGACCCAATAGGATAAGCGGTTTGGAAAATGGATGGATGGATGGATAATTATTAAATTAACATCTGTGTAATTTAATTTAAGCACTTAAATTAGAAAATTCATTACATTAAAAAAAGAAATAAATGTCTTAATAGCAGAATAAGCTAAATAAAACTTTGAAGCAGATATACTCTCCACACTGGGTGCTACCATCTATATCCAGCTGTGTGCCGTTCCCAAACAGCATCTCCCCACACTGGGTGTTACCATCTATATCCAGCTATGTGCCGTTCCCAAACAGCATCTCCCCACACATGGCCACAGCGCAGTAGTAAGTCCCAGCATCGGAGAGGCTGAGGTTCCCCTTGGGGAGGCTGTAGACGCAGCTCCGTGTAGGAGATCCAGCCTCAGGGCTCTTCTCACACTCATCACTGCTGTTTCCAGGGCTGTAAATGACTCCAGGAAGGGATTCTCCTGATCCATGTCTGAACCAGTAAACACTGTGTTCTCCTGCACAGCTCCCAGTCTCTATCGTACACTGCAGGCTCACAGAGTCTCCTGGCTGCAATGTGTCAGACACAGGCTGCTGTACCACAGTCCTGCTGTTGGAGTCTTTACCTGAAAAGCAAAATAGTCATGATGACAGCCCTTTGAGAATAACAATGGAAAATACAGATCCTCAAAAATTGTTCTTACAGATTTTTGGGAACTGAATCGATGTTCTTCTAGCCATCCAAGAAATCAGTAACTTCTTGGAGAACAGCTGACATTCTTCTCTCTTTTTATTGTATTACTGCTTATTAGTATATATCAGGTAACACTATACATTAACTGCACCTACATAATACCTAAATAAAAATTATATGATAATAACAAACATTATAATCATATAATGTCTTGTATTAATGTATGAAGGTAGATGAATATAATTAATTTCAATTCAAAGAAATGAAGTGTGTAAAGTGTACTTTATATTTTCATGATTTTCGTGACTTTACATTTGGTTTATGTTGCCCCTTTTCCACAGGAAGGTATTTATTGTTTTTGCATATTTAGCTCTTGATGTGTTTTGGTATTTTTGAGCATTTTGCTGTAGTACCTGCATAATTTAATTCAAGAGCCGAAGAGCTGTTTGCCCATTACTAGTTTGTCTATCTTTTAACATTAAAGAAAAAGTATACATAGTAAAAGGAATTACTTGGTTTCGTAGTTCCTCCTATTTATTTTCTTATGCACACAAAAGTAAGTTTTTCCGTTCAACCATAGCACTACAGCGAAAAGCAAAACGTCATGGCAAATACAATTATGCTTTATTCCAATACACATTGCTAATTTTTCATTATTATTACATTTATTCAGCATAATATCTTCAAAGGTTTCATGATTTAATTTGCAATCTTCTGGCCTGAAATCTTTTCCTGCTACACTGAAGACTCTCTCAGCGTGTGCAGAGAAAGCTGCAGCCAAAGGGTTGGCATCCTCTGATAAACATGGTTGGTTCAGGTATCGGTGACATTATGTGAACCTTTCATGGCAGGAATAGGGACTAGTTTGACTTTTGATGCAGGAAAAGTGTTTGGGACTGTTAGGTTGAAGAAACAGTTGTTAATCATTTCTGTATGATCAGCAATGAGTGTAAATATATATGTATACGTTATTTCTTATCTTCTAGCCACATACTCTTAGCTATTGTACTCTAAGTAGGTGGTTAACAGCTGCCTACTTAGATAAGAATCTCACTTCCCTCTCTTGCGCCCCCCATTGACTATAAATAAAGAAGACAAGGGGAACCACCCTTTGTAACACATTCTGCTGTAGTTTGCATTGCAGAGAGTGTGGGTACCCTTGCAAGTAAAACTGTAACCTGTGTGTGTCTCATAAATGTGGAGTTGGGGTGGAAACGCCGGGCGCTTTCCCCAACATAGAATTTGGTCCTTCGAGCCGGATCCGAGGAACCCCGAAGACGTCTCCAGTACGCCGAGAGAAGCGACACCGAAGTCTGTCGACAGCCACTCGAAGTCGGGTGCAAGAAAGACCTGTGATGTGAATTCGTCATCAGGCCGGTGGTTAGAACTGCGCTCGACGTCTGGTGATGTCTGAAGGACCTCGGTGACGGATCAGAGAGCACACTATACAGGTGAGAGATATGGCACCTAAGTGAGTAGGTGGCCAAGTGAGAGATACGGCACCTAAATAAGTAGGTGGCCAAGACATGCATGTGGTTGAGGTTAGCCGAAATTAACCGGGAGAGAAAGTAGGCGTTGTTGGAAATATATACAGTGTTGTATGTGGATGTGTTTTTATAGGTTTTAGATTAACCTACACGATCCACCCTAAAAGCAACAACATACTGGTGACTGAAGGATCAAGGACGGGTTTCATCCCTGAAAACTAACACCGCTGCTCTAATAGGGAGCAGTAGAAGGCCGTGTTAGTGTCCTCCTGAGGTCTCATGCCAGAGACTTGCTTTTAGGATTTTTTATTTTTTGTAGTGTATCCATTAAAAGGTAACAATGGGGAAGAATCAAAGTAAACAAATGGAACTAGAGGGAGATGAGAAGTTTATGGAAGGATATAAGCCAGGATCAGGACAAATAAGTAGTCAGAGATGGAGGAAAAAAACATGGGTTTGAAGGAAAACTCCACACTCCAGATATATTAAAATTACAGGGAAACTTAAAACTGGAGATGTTACAGACTACCAATAAGAAAGAAGGTAAAGACAGAAAAAAAGAATATGTTTTTTCTGATGCATGGTTAGAACAGAGTAAATTAAGAGATAATAAAAGACAGCAAAAAAAGGGAAATAAGGAGAAAAAATTACAGGCGACTTTAATTACACTAGATGAGGAGACGGCAACAAAATCTTCTGCCGCTCCAGTTCCCTTACTGCCCCCACAAATTCCAATGATTGCGCCTGCACCAGTTCCAGCTGTAAATAGACGACAAATAGGAGGAGGGGAATCATCTCGAATGATGACCCGAGGGTCTAACCCTTCTCTGTATCCGTTAAAGGATCTGGAGACAAGTAAAGTACGCTGGCATCCAAAAAATGACACAGAACAGGAAGACTGGGAGAATGATTTGGTGTGTCCACTCGTAGAAGTGGCAAATCCAAATCGAGGCCCAAATAATGCAGGACCCGAAACTATGTTAGTATATAGACCCTGGACCGCTGAGGATAGAACAGCGGCTTTAAAAGGAATACCCCCGGTTGAAGAAGGGGTACCCGAGTTTTGGACTGCCATCCTAGAATTACAAAGTAGTTTTCATTTGAACGGCAGGGAAATGTATAGATGTCTCAGACAGTTGTTTACCCATAAATGGGGACGTGTAGCGGGAGACTTCACAGGACATGGTAATAATGATGAAGTCTTAGCACATGACTCGCAGGAACTCATACAAGCATTACGAGACTTGCGAAACAGGGTAGAGACAGCCTTCGTAAGACGCGCAGACTATGGACGAATAGCGCAATGTAAACAAAAAGATGGAGAGGAACCTGAGGATTTTATGGATAGAATGAGAGTTGTATTTAGAGGAAACTCAGGGATCCCATTTGATGAAGAGGCAGTAGGAGTGTACCAACAACAGCTAAAACGAGCTTTTGTCGCAGGCCTAAAGCCCGAATTGCGAAAATATCTTGACAAACATTGGGTACATCAGAATACTGGTTCAGTCCAACAAGCACTATAATATGCTCAACACGCGCAGAAAGCGCAGAAACAGGAAAAGACAGACACAATATTCAGCGCCTCAGAAGTAGTAGCGCTAGTGCAAATGAATCCTCCGGGGAGGGGAGGATTCAGAGGAAGGTCAAGAGGCCGAGGAAGGGGGAGAGGTGTTTTCAGAAACAATTACAGGAATTCGTCTCAGCAAGATAACATTTGCTGGACATGCAGGAAACCTGGACACTTAGCTAGGAATTGTAGAGTAGGGAAACAACCATATAACCCAAACTCCATTGAAAACAATGATCAATGACCCCCCTCGGAGGCCCCTGTTACCGACACCATCCGAGGCAAAACAGAGGTGATTTTAAGAAAGGAAACGGAGGTCACTTTACAAGACCTTTTAGATAAGGAAATAGATTTACAAGCAGTGTGTCAGTTATTAGCAGAAAGGCAGTGGGAAACCTTGCCAAGTCGGAAGTTAGTCATAAACGGCAAAGTATATGAATGTCTGTGTGACACTGGAGCATGTAGGACTGTCCTAACCTCCAGTCCTCC
Source organism: Brienomyrus brachyistius (assembly GCF_023856365.1). Taxonomy (NCBI): domain Eukaryota; kingdom Metazoa; phylum Chordata; class Actinopteri; order Osteoglossiformes; family Mormyridae; genus Brienomyrus; species Brienomyrus brachyistius. The sequence goes on along the minus strand of NW_026042442.1, from coordinate 9,551 downwards.
CGGAGTCACATATTCTTCATCAGTCATAAATATAAAAACGGCAGGAGGTCAGACAGACAGACATCAGTTAACAAACCCAGTTGCAGTAAAAGATAAGGAAACTGGACTTGAATGTCAAGCACAGGTGTTAATAAGCCCTTCTTGTCCTGTTAACTTGTTAGGCCGAGACCTTATGGTACAAATGGGCATTAGCGTGGTTGCCACAGCCACTGGCATGAAAGCAATCGTAAATGAAGAAGCTTATGTTGTGCAAGGAACCACAACACCACAATATTACTGGTCTCTGGACCTAGGGGGAACTGCACAGACACGAGAATTATTGCGGAAAACTAGAGAAAAGCAGTCCCCTAGACAGGCCCAGTTCATGCCTGACGATGCCTTACACGTCACTATGTGGTACAAAGACACCCTTGGACCAGATTATGTCTATGACAAAACGTTTCATGCCCTCCAAGACACTTGTATTACCTTACAACATATGTATGTTAACCCCACCACTGGGTTTTCAGCAGCCTCAGTCATTTTATCTAACAAGCAACAGGCTGTATTTAGAGAGAGAACACCACACGTATCTCTTTCAAAACCACCCCAGATGCAGTGGAGAGATGTAGAGATGTTCTTACGAGATTCTATGCACAGTTACAATGACTACCAACCCGTATCTGGCTCCTGTTGGAGCTATGATGAGAAACACAATGTGTGGCGATTTCCTTTGGGATGGAGAGTTCAAACCACTCCCACCACACACTTAAAGGACCCAACCTGACAAATTTTTTCAACCCTGGAGGAGGGATCATGTCCAGATCTAGATCGCCTCCCAGAAGGGTTGTGGTCGTCCTCCCCCACTGATGTAGGGCTGGTAAAGGGGTTTCCACCTTACAAAGTAATTGTGAAATCAGAACACCGTCCGGTAGTTAGGCAATACCCATTAAAACCTGAAGCAGAAAAAGGTATAGCCCCTGTAGTGCAAGACATGTTAGCATCAGGAATATTGCGAGAGGCTCCTGAAGCCACTTGCAACACTCCTATCTTTCCAGTCCAGAAGGGACATACAGGGAAATGGCGCATGGTGCAGGATTTAAGACCGGTTAATAACATAGTGCAACATGCAGCACCAGACGTGCCTAACCCACACTTATTGCTCAACTCATTGACTCCTGATAAAAGCTACTTCTCAGTAGTGGATCTTAGTAATGCATTTTTCTCAGTACCATTGCACCCTGATTCTCAACATTTATTTGGATTTACCTATAAAGGGAAAAAATATACATATACTAGACTCCCTCAGGGATTTTCTGAAAGTCCACATGTATATACCATGGCCCTTAGATACTCTATGAGTACCTGTGAAATACCATCACATAGTCAGGTATTACTATACGTGGATGATATCTTAATAGCAGCAGATTCAGAACAACATTGCAAAGAAACTACCCTAACTGTGCTTCAGCATTTATACAATACTGGACATAAAGCTTCTAAACAGAAGTTGCAGTATTGCAAAAAGACAGTTGTCTATTTAGGGCATAACCTTTCACAAAAAGGTCGCTCGCTGCTAGAGATAAGGAAACAAGCTATACAGGAAGCACCTAAACCACAGACTAAACAACAGATGATGTCCTTTTTAGGGCTCTGCAATTATTGTAGAGAATGGTTACCAGATTATGCTTTTCTAGTTCAACCTTTGCAAAATTTAATATACGGGAAGGAGATGACTCTAAAGGACAAAATACAATGGACTGAGGACGGAGAAAATGCTTTTACAAATTTAAAAAGAATGTTGCAAACCAATGTGACCCTTGCTCTACCAGATTATCAACAACCATTCACCCTATGTGTAGATGCTAATCAAGGTTATATGAAAGCAGTATTAACACAGCCATTCGGAGCAAAAGAGAGACCGTTAGCATTCTATTCAAAACGATTAGATGCAGTAGCAGCTGGCTTTCCACAGTGTTTACAGGCATGTGCAGCTGCTGCAGAAGCAGTAAAGGTATCAGCAGAATTGGTACTTTGTCACCCCCTCATACTTAAAGTTCCTCATTCTGTGTCTCTAATCTTGTTGCAGACACCGCTTCCATTCTTAACACATACAAGACATCTTACCTTAGTGTCACTTTTGCTCTCACAACCTAACATTGAACTTCAGCGGTGTGGCCTATTGAACCCTAGCACGCTCCTCCCCACCGCAGAGGATGGGGAGCCACATTCTTGCAAAGCAACAATAGAAGAACAAACAAAACCAAGAGCAGATATTCTGCAAACTTTTATACCAGGATCAGAAGTTGTTTATGTAGATGGCTCAGCATCAAAAAATGATATGGGAAAAAATAAAGTTGGGTATGCTGTAGTTACATCTACTGAAGTGTTAGAAGCCAATGCACTCCCTTCTACTTGTTCAGCACAAGCGGCTGAACTCTATGCTGTGATCAGGGCATGTGAACTGTTCAAGAACAAGTCACTTACTATCTACACTGATAGTCAATATGTGTTTGCAGCTGTCCATCACCATGCAAGAGTCTGGAAAAATAGAGGTTTTAGAACATCACAGGGCACATCTCTTACTCATACAAATTTGCTACTTAGATTATTAGACGTTGTGCATTTACCGACTCACTTTGCACTGTGCAAATGCAAAGCACACCAGACTGATGACTCTGCAGAAACCGCAGGAAATAGTTTTGCAGATAAAACCGCCAAAGAAGCGGCACTGAAACAACCTACCTTATCAGTGGCAGACATTCTTTTTATAGATAGCGATGTGCTATGTGATGCACAGATTCATGCTCCTAAAATAGAAGTACAAAGTTGGATCAAAAGAGGAGCAATACAACGAGAGAAAGTTTACTATATGAATGACAAGCCCATCCTACCAAAAAATTTATACAAAACAGCTGCTTTGGTGAGCCATGGAAATACTCATGTCTCAACAGGAGGGATGGTACATATCATACAACAATATTTCTATGCTATAAATTTTTCTGATTATGCAAAACAATTTTGTAGGACATGCTTAATTTGTTGTAAACACAATGCACAAGGAAACATCAGACCAAAACGTGGCCAGTTCCCCACAGCTGAGTATCCGTTTCAAGTTGTACATATGGATTTTATTGAATTATCTTGGTCACAAGGAAAGAAATACTGTCTAGTTATTATAGACACCTTTTCTAAGTGGGTAGAAATATACCCTGTAAAGCATTGTGATGCAATGACCGTTGCAAAATGTTTGGTAAGCCATTATTTCCCTACCTATGGCATACCTCATATTATAAGATCAGACAATGGGACTCATTTTGTAAATCAGACTATGTCCCTTTGCTCACAAGCATTAGGTTTTACGCTTAAGAATCATTGTGCGTATCACCCTCAGAGCGCAGGCTTAGTGGAAAGGACCAACGGCACTATTAAAACAAGGCTAAGAAAGACAGTGGAAGAGACAAAAAGGCCGTGGCCAGAATGTTTGTCTCTAGTAAAATTATGGATGAGAATAACTCCCACTCCTGCAGGATTAACACCTTTTGAAATAGTGTATGGTAGACCATTTCCCCTAGCAACTGAAATGAATGACATAGAAAAAGCAGACCGAGAAAATACGCTGGCCGATTGGATGCGTAAACTACTAACATCACAACAAAAACATAGCCCCAGTAGTCTGCCGGTAAATTCTGTTTCTACTCAACAGGATAACTTGCAGCCGGGAGATTGGGTCCTGGTCAAGGTCCTGTTGCGGAAAGATTGGAGCACACCTCGGTGGGACGGTCCTTATCAAGTCCTCCTTACAACACCAACAGCAGTAAAGATCGCAGAACGACCTTCCTGGATACACAAAAGTCACTGTAAACCCATCAAGCCCTTATCAGAGGCCTCAGCAACAGAGTAGCAGTGGAAGTCCGCTACAAAGGCACAGTAACCAATAGGGTGCTGTTGTCTCAACCCGGTGAAGAAAACAACTGAGCTGCACTCTATTTAGGATGGCCCTGATAGGGTGGGGATGTGGTAAAGTGACTCTAGGGGTCATTCTTGTTGTAGGACTTGTATGGTTGTCCTGGCTCTCACCAGCTCCATTACAGCACCTACGGCGATGGACCCATGATGACTTCCATCTACGCCCGTTGCCCGCTGACCACTCACATCCATTTATGCAAAACTACTGGTACCGATATGTACATGATACTGTAACAGCGAAAAATGTGACAAATTGCTATGTTTGTTCAGTAATGCTCACTCATAGTGAAGGACCTACGGTGTATGGCAGAGCTATGAATATCTTCTGCAGGTATAGGATATCAAAGTAATGTTTCACTTATATTTTCTTTTGTTTTTCATTTTATTTTTCTGTTGTTTTATTACTGTTATACCATGTTTGAAAATGTTTATTAATCAAGCTCTTAACGCTGCTTTTCGGACACGCAGTACAATGTTTCTCTCCCTTACCCAAACTATAGAGACAGAGCCTGTTTCCAGCGATGGCGATGAAGAAGACATATAATTCATAATGACGGCCGAGCCGAAAGCACCCGTGCAGGGCTCGGACCTGAAGAACCGGAATTAAATGTTTTCCAGGATAATGACAATGTGGTCTAAATGAAGGTTGTACCTAAAGTGCTTTTGCAACTTGTACAATGTTGATGCTTCTGATCATACTGTCATGATAAACAGGAGGGACTGTTAGGTTGAAGAAACAGTTGTTAATCATTTCTGTATGATCAGCAATGAGTGTAAATATATATGTATACGTTATTTCTTATCTTCTAGCCACATACTCTTAGCTATTGTACTCTAAGTAGGTGGTTAACAGCTGCCTACTTAGATAAGAATCTCACTTCCCTCTCTTGCGCCCCCCATTGACTATAAATAAAGAAGACAAGGGGAACCACCCTTTGTAACACATTCTGCTGTAGTTTGCATTGCAGAGAGTGTGGGTACCCTTGCAAGTAAAACTGTAACCTGTGTGTGTCTCATAAATGTGGAGTTGGGGTGGAAACGCCGGGCGCTTTCCCCAACAGGGACGTTTCTTAGGTTAGAAACTGCCGTCACTGCAGCCAACACTGACTTTTAAGGAGAGACACTCAGCTCTTCCTATGAGCAGATCCACCATGGTGCACAAAATGACAGTATAATTATTATTTTAGGTGACACTTCAAATGTTGCATTATTTCATTCTTTACAAAACGACATTTTTATAACAATGATGTATAACAATGTTAATGTGTTTATGTATAATTCATATTTAAATTAAAGTTCATATTTTAGTTAAAAGCTACACCTACAGTACGTATATGAACTTGAATTTGAATCCAAACCCTTTTTCGTTCTTCTTCTTTAAATTCAAATATAAATTTCAATGCCACAACCTGTTTTCAACCACAATTCAAATGTAATTCAGATTAACAAAATGAACTGAAATTCAAGTTCATATATGTATTCAAAATCCTGAATTTTAGGATACGTATTTGAGAATTTCATTCTCAAATCAGTTCTGAATGGTGCACATCCCTAGTTCATATGTTAAATCATGCATTTTTTTTTTTCCAGAGTGAATACACACTGACTGCTCAGATAAATAACGTCAAAAATAATTTTCTTTTGTTGCTTAAGATTTTTGCACAGTCCTATACTGTATATAACAACTCAAACATTTTTTTATGTTATTTGTTTTAAAGAGGCTGCAATGTGTAACATTAACATCTGTATAAAGAGAAGGTTAGGCTTTTGGCTGACAGCAAGCAAAATGCAACAAATTGTATAATAATAATAATAATAATAATAATAATGAATGATTTTTGTTTGATGTTTAGAAAAACATTTATGGAACATAGCAGACAATAAGGTATCTTTGCTAATTTTATATTGACAAACAACTAAACTGTCAAAATTATTTTGCAGGGAATAATCTTACTGACATTATAATAAAGCAAATATGAAAATAGTTGGAATCTCATTTACCTGTGATTATGACAAAGGTTCCATTCCCGAAGGTGACCTCATGAAGAAACACAGCAGCACAATAATACACTGCAGAATCTGACGGCTCCACGTTAGAAATAGTGAGGTTAAAACTCCCCTCTGCATTCAGTAAGGAGTAACGTTTTATGCTTTTATATTCCTTGTAAAATTCACCAGGTACGTAGAGAAGTGCTTTCGCCATGGGCTGGGGCTTCCGACCAACAGCTTGCTTAAACAAAGTAACAAAAGTTGTTTCTCCTTGACAGAAGCATGTCAGGGTCACTCTGTCTCCAAGCTGAACCCTCATCAGGTGACTGGGCTGAACACATCTGTAGTCAGTGCAGTGTCCTGCAAAAACAGAAAAACAAAAAAATCATAATCAAATAAGACATATAATAGTAATCTAAATAACTATTAACTATGATGCAGATTAAATGGCCAAATTCCACTGATCACATCATACAGATAAATGAAAATATTAAAATCCCAAAATAATTTATATTATAGGGCCTTACTAATGAAAATGAGAAGACCAAAGAGTCTGAACATTTTTGTGCTTCCACTGTTTAGAATAAACTGCTCTGCTGCTAAGTGAGAGATCATGGTCGTGGTCGGGATGAAAGGGCAGGAAACAGAGAGGAAACAGAGAGACACACATCAGGCTGATCTGATTGGCTGTTCACATGGGAACTTAAGTAACAGTGAAAAAGCATTTTTAATGTGCACTTACATGACGTTTATTAATTTACTCCTTAACATCCAGTTAAAATGAGAACAATTAGATAAACAGGAGCAGATACTGAGCATATAAAGTTCTTTGTACAGAGTGCTGAGATACTGTGGGAGAGCATTTGCTAATCATCTCTCTCAGACAAGCTCAGCACAGTATGAGTCTGTTATCTATCTGATATTAGACAGTCTCTCATACAGTAATAATAATTGATACTTTATTGGTCCCTGTGGAGAAATTGTCTTAACTTCTCTCTCAACTTGCTCTCTTTTTTTTAGAGTAAACAGAGTAAGTTGTCTGCGAAGGGCAGCCACCCATAGTGATGCCCAGTGAGCTGGGGGTTAAGGGCCTCGCTCAAGGACGCAGAGATGTGCTGTGGCTGGGTTTGAACCAGCGACCATCTTATTACAAGCACACAGGCATTAGATCTTCTAATCACACTTAAAAGGCAGATTAAATGTTCTTTCCACCATGCAAACAGAATGTAAATTGTAGCTTTACTGCTTAGATTTACATTCACACATTTGCATTTAAAACAAGCATTTTAAGTGATGTACATGAGAGTAAATGGTGAATCAGTTTATTTGCCACTCTACACATTACATTGGCGCCCATTATAAGTAACTGTACAGTGACATTGCAGTTCCTCAGTTGCTTTGATGCATTTCTGGAATCACCCTTAACATCTGCAAAACTGTAAGTGCATTTCCCAAAACAATTCGTGCAAACAGCACCACACAGATGGGACTGTCTACAAAAAAAGTCATAGAGGCCACCAGCAGCCCGAATACCACACCGTAAGGCCGTATGTTAGGATGCTCTCTATGGCAGAGCGGTAGGAGGCCACCAGCAGCCCGCATACCAGACCGTAAGGCAGCATGTTAGGATGCTCTCTATGGCAGAGCAGTTGAAGGTCCCGATCAAGAAATCCGACAAGTTTCCCCAATAAGCCAGTAACCCCGCTTCATAGAACAGGCCACAGGACTGGTTTTGGTGAGATAGTCCGAGTAGTAGGTAGAAATCAGGATGGAGACTGAGTGTGGGTCTAACAGGTGAGCAGATGTAGGACAGAATGTAGAGCCCTCTGGTGGAGTGCCTGTGCATGACTGAATGTATGGTTTGGGTCTGATGGTCTGAATAGTTGGTAGAAATAGGCACCTTCCTACCTGATGTGGTAGGTCTAGATAAGGGGTCACCAACATGGTGCCCCAAGGATGCCCCCAATGACCACATGAGTTGCCCGTGGACCTGTTCTATAAAATAGCACAACTCACCAGCGAACATCATCTAAAATTTTATTTTGTCCTGTTTCTAATCTATCACATTTGCATTTATATAGATTTGAAATTGAATATAAAAAAGCATTTAAAACATGTTTATCATGCATGAAGTTTAGACATGTTTAGGAGGGCGTTTAAAACTGATATCAAACTTCGTATGGCTCAGTACCCGTGAAGTAGCTCTCCGTTTTAAAAAGGTTGGTGACCCCTGGTCTAGATCTTGCAAGTTTGTTTGTACTGGCTGTGTGAACATACTGTAGCACTGTTAAGAATATGCAACACAGCCTGAGTTGGGGATCTGCTGTATGCATCAGTAATATAATGCTTTGTCCTTTTCTAGGCTGTTCATTAAGACATAAAGCCTGAAAGTTTTCTGAATGGCATTAATGAAATTGAGCACTGCCCCCACCTGCTGGCCAATTTATTAAAACATTGAAATCGCTGTCTGCACAGGCTGACGTGTCATTTAAGTCTGATAATTTTTCTATGAGTCAAACGGCAAGAAAATGACAAGAAGTTAAAAACATGGAGTTAGATGAAGGAGAAAAGATTACAAATTTGAAGATTATGAAATCAGGACATGTCAGCTAAGTCAGCCAAGGTGGGTCTTAAACATATGGACGGAAGTATGAGCGCTAAACTTAAACGGGTTCACTTGTAACCGCTGCCACCAAATTTCGTTAAATTGCTGGGGAGGTCCAGATACATGAGACAGGAATAGAAGGATTATTCTTTATTAATATACAGACGAGGGTTACAACCCTCCCTAGGGCAATAGAAGGGGATACCTGCCACGGGACATTCTAAAACGCTTAATGTGAAAATGCGTAACGCAACTTAATGTATTAAAACAGTCACCACAAATCACCAAATTTCTCGCGAATGTATCTGGCCATAAAGACTTACCTGACAAGAAATCAAAACCGAAATGCTAGGAATATGGACTTTAAGCCTTTTCTTTATGGGCGTCAATGGAGGGGAAAACGCTTGACGTAAGATGAAGTCCATATTCCTAGCATTTCGGTTTTGATTTCTTCCCTGGCATGGGTGACGGGTGCACCACGTTCCCAAAGCCACGTTAGCCTCGAGCGAACTGCCCGGAGAAACCGCTCACACCAGCGCTGCAACCCGATCTCCTCCCCTTTTAAACACACATTTCTATGGCGTTAAATTAGTGCCAAAAGTCGTGCGCATAAAAACAGAAAATCCATGCTCTCTACGCGCTCGCGATTGCACAGCACTCACTCACTCGCTCGCCGTTAAATTAGGGCCAAAAGTCGAACCACGCGCGTGCGTGTGCTCGAGTGCTGAAAACCCATCCCCTCTACGCGCTCGCGTCTGCACAGCACCTCGCTCGCTCGAATTTCCCGCTTCGTCTTACCGTATATAAAAGAATGGGCCAATGTACGGTAAATTGCATTGTGAATAAAATTTCTTAATACAACATCACAAAACCAATTTAATAAATTCAAATCCTGGGAAGAACGCTCCTCAGATATTAGTTCTCGGGTTAGTGTTAGCAGACTATAGGCGAAACCACCTTAAGTGCTATCTGTTAATGTTTATTAAATTAGCATTAAAAATGGAGAGTT